>NW_027209942.1:0-185000 GCF_027789765.1 Dendropsophus ebraccatus | reverse complement strand
AGTGCGGATTGGATGACAGGCACCCTAGGCACCCAGGATCGGCTTTAGTTTCACGTGTATCTCTTAAGCCGGCAGAGAAAACCCACCTGATATGCGCTCCACACAATTGAATAGAGACGCCGTTGATTTTCTATGGGAATTGCAGAAATGACTTCTAAGCCTCAAAATAATGACTTTTTTTCCTAAGGTGGTAGGAATGAAACTCAGTGCGGGCTGGATGGGGTCCCCCCTGGGCACCGCAGACCTAAGCTTGTTTAACTCCTACCTCTTAAAGGGACCGAGAAAAAATGACCTTTTCTGCACTCCAATGTAAGTCAATGGGGCGATTTTTTGGCTATGTGCTAGAAATGAAATTCAGTGCGGATTGGATGACAGGCACCCTAGGCACCCAGGATCGGCTTTAGTTTCACGTGTATCTCTTAAGCCGGCAGAGAAAACCCACCTGATATGCGCTCCACACAATTGAATAGAGACGCCGTTGATTTTCTATGGGAATTGCAGAAATGACTTCTAAGCCTCAAAATAATGACTTTTTTTCCTAAGGTGGTAGGAATGAAACTCAGTGCGGGCTGGATGGGGTCCCCCCTGGGCACCGCAGACCTAAGCTTGTTTAACTCCTACCTCTTAAAGG
The DNA here is from genome assembly GCF_027789765.1 of Dendropsophus ebraccatus. Lineage (NCBI taxonomy): Eukaryota > Metazoa > Chordata > Amphibia > Anura > Hylidae > Dendropsophus > Dendropsophus ebraccatus. The sequence continues at coordinate 184,369 of NW_027209942.1, read as the reverse complement.
GACCGAGAAAAAATGACCTTTTCTGCACTCCAATGTAAGTCAATGGGGCGATTTTTTGGCTATGTGCTAGAAATGAAATTCAGTGCGGATTGGATGACAGGCACCCTAGGCACCCAGGATCGGCTTTAGTTTCACGTGTATCTCTTAAGCCGGCAGAGAAAACCCACCTGATATGCGCTCCACACAATTGAATAGAGACGCCGTTGATTTTCTATGGGAATTGCAGAAATGACTTCTAAGCCTCAAAATAATGACTTTTTTTCCTAAGGTGGTAGGAATGAAACTCAGTGCGGGCTGGATGGGGTCCCCCCTGGGCACCGCAGACCTAAGCTTGTTTAACTCCTACCTCTTAAAGGGACCGAGAAAAAATGACCTTTTCTGCACTCCAATGTAAGTCAATGGGGCGATTTTTTGGCTATGTGCTAGAAATGAAATTCAGTGCGGATTGGATGACAGGCACCCTAGGCACCCAGGATCGGCTTTAGTTTCACGTGTATCTCTTAAGCCGGCAGAGAAAACCCACCTGATATGCGCTCCACACAATTGAATAGAGACGCCGTTGATTTTCTATGGGAATTGCAGAAATGACTTCTAAGCCTCAAAATAATGACTTTTTTTCCTAAGGTGGTAGGAATGAAACTCAGTGCGGGCTGGATGGGGTCCCCCCTGGGCACCGCAGACCTAAGCTTGTTTAACTCCTACCTCTTAAAGGGACCGAGAAAAAATGACCTTTTCTGCACTCCAATGTAAGTCAATGGGGCGATTTTTTGGCTATGTGCTAGAAATGAAATTCAGTGCGGATTGGATGACAGGCACCCTAGGCACCCAGGATCGGCTTTAGTTTCACGTGTATCTCTTAAGCCGGCAGAGAAAACCCACCTGATATGCGCTCCACACAATTGAATAGAGACGCCGTTGATTTTCTATGGGAATTGCAGAAATGACTTCTAAGCCTCAAAATAATGACTTTTTTTCCTAAGGTGGTAGGAATGAAACTCAGAGCGGGCTGGATGGGGTCCCCCCTGGGCACCGCAGACCTAAGCTTGTTTAACTCCTACCTCTTAAAGGGACCGAGAAAAAATGACCTTTTCTGCACTCCAATGTAAGTCAATGGGGCGATTTTTTGGCTATGTGCTAGAAATGAAATTCAGTGCGGATTGGATGACAGGCACCCTAGGCACCCAGGATCGGCTTTAGTTTCACGTGTATCTCTTAAGCCGGCAGAGAAAACCCACCTGATATGCGCTCCACACAATTGAATAGAGACGCCGTTGATTTTCTATGGGAATTGCAGAAATGACTTCTAAGCCTCAAAATAATGACTTTTTTTCCTAAGGTGGTAGGAATGAAACTCAGTGCGGGCTGGATGGGGTCCCCCCTGGGCACCGCAGACCTAAGCTTGTTTAACTCCTACCTCTTAAAGGGACCGAGAAAAAATGACCTTTTCTGCACTCCAATGTAAGTCAATGGGGCGATTTTTTGGCTATGTGCTAGAAATGAAATTCAGTGCGGATTGGATGACAGGCACCCTAGGCACCCAGGATCGGCTTTAGTTTCACGTGTATCTCTTAAGCCGGCAGAGAAAACCCACCTGATATGCGCTCCACACAATTGAATAGAGACGCCGTTGATTTTCTATGGGAATTGCAGAAATGACTTCTAAGCCTCAAAATAATGACTTTTTTTCCTAAGGTGGTAGGAATGAAACTCAGTGCGGGCTGGATGGGGTCCCCCCTGGGCACCGCAGACCTAAGCTTGTTTAACTCCTACCTCTTAAAGGGACCGAGAAAAAATGACCTTTTCTGCACTCCAATGTAAGTCAATGGGGCGATTTTTTGGCTATGTGCTAGAAATGAAATTCAGTGCGGATTGGATGACAGGCACCCTAGGCACCCAGGATCGGCTTTAGTTTCACGTGTATCTCTTAAGCCGGCAGAGAAAACCCACCTGATATGCGCTCCACACAATTGAATAGAGACGCCGTTGATTTTCTATGGGAATTGCAGAAATGACTTCTAAGCCTCAAAATAATGACTTTTTTTCCTAAGGTGGTAGGAATGAAACTCAGTGCGGGCTGGATGGGGTCCCCCCTGGGCACCGCAGACCTAAGCTTGTTTAACTCCTACCTCTTAAAGGGACCGAGAAAAAATGACCTTTTCTGCACTCCAATGTAAGTCAATGGGGCGATTTTTTGGCTATGTGCTAGAAATGAAATTCAGTGCGGATTGGATGACAGGCACCCTAGGCACCCAGGATCGGCTTTAGTTTCACGTGTATCTCTTAAGCCGGCAGAGAAAACCCACCTGATATGCGCTCCACACAATTGAATAGAGACGCCGTTGATTTTCTATGGGAATTGCAGAAATGACTTCTAAGCCTCAAAATAATGACTTTTTTTCCTAAGGTGGTAGGAATGAAACTCAGTGCGGGCTGGATGGGGTCCCCCCTGGGCACCGCAGACCTAAGCTTGTTTAACTCCTACCTCTTAAAGGGACCGAGAAAAAATGACCTTTTCTGCACTCCAATGTAAGTCAATGGGGCGATTTTTTGGCTATGTGCTAGAAATGAAATTCAGTGCGGATTGGATGACAGGCACCCTAGGCACCCAGGATCGGCTTTAGTTTCACGTGTATCTCTTAAGCCGGCAGAGAAAACCCACCTGATATGCGCTCCACACAATTGAATAGAGACGCCGTTGATTTTCTATGGGAATTGCAGAAATGACTTCTAAGCCTCAAAATAATGACTTTTTTTCCTAAGGTGGTAGGAATGAAACTCAGTGCGGGCTGGATGGGGTCCCCCCTGGGCACCGCAGACCTAAGCTTGTTTAACTCCTACCTCTTAAAGGGACCGAGAAAAAATGACCTTTTCTGCACTCCAATGTAAGTCAATGGGGCGATTTTTTGGCTATGTGCTAGAAATGAAATTCAGTGCGGATTGGATGACAGGCACCCTAGGCACCCAGGATCGGCTTTAGTTTCACGTGTATCTCTTAAGCCGGCAGAGAAAACCCACCTGATATGCGCTCCACACAATTGAATAGAGACGCCGTTGATTTTCTATGGGAATTGCAGAAATGACTTCTAAGCCTCAAAATAATGACTTTTTTTCCTAAGGTGGTAGGAATGAAACTCAGTGCGGGCTGGATGGGGTCCCCCCTGGGCACCGCAGACCTAAGCTTGTTTAACTCCTACCTCTTAAAGGGACCGAGAAAAAATGACCTTTTCTGCACTCCAATGTAAGTCAATGGGGCGATTTTTTGGCTATGTGCTAGAAATGAAATTCAGTGCGGATTGGATGACAGGCACCCTAGGCACCCAGGATCGGCTTTAGTTTCACGTGTATCTCTTAAGCCGGCAGAGAAAACCCACCTGATATGCGCTCCACACAATTGAATAGAGACGCCGTTGATTTTCTATGGGAATTGCAGAAATGACTTCTAAGCCTCAAAATAATGACTTTTTTTCCTAAGGTGGTAGGAATGAAACTCAGTGCGGGCTGGATGGGGTCCCCCCTGGGCACCGCAGACCTAAGCTTGTTTAACTCCTACCTCTTAAAGGGACCGAGAAAAAATGACCTTTTCTGCACTCCAATGTAAGTCAATGGGGCGATTTTTTGGCTATGTGCTAGAAATGAAATTCAGTGCGGATTGGATGACAGGCACCCTAGGCACCCAGGATCGGCTTTAGTTTCACGTGTATCTCTTAAGCCGGCAGAGAAAACCCACCTGATATGCGCTCCACACAATTGAATAGAGACGCCGTTGATTTTCTATGGGAATTGCAGAAATGACTTCTAAGCCTCAAAATAATGACTTTTTTTCCTAAGGTGGTAGGAATGAAACTCAGTGCGGGCTGGATGGGGTCCCCCCTGGGCACCGCAGACCTAAGCTTGTTTAACTCCTACCTCTTAAAGGGACCGAGAAAAAATGACCTTTTCTGCACTCCAATGTAAGTCAATGGGGCGATTTTTTGGCTATGTGCTAGAAATGAAATTCAGTGCGGATTGGATGACAGGCACCCTAGGCACCCAGGATCGGCTTTAGTTTCACGTGTATCTCTTAAGCCGGCAGAGAAAACCCACCTGATATGCGCTCCACACAATTGAATAGAGACGCCGTTGATTTTCTATGGGAATTGCAGAAATGACTTCTAAGCCTCAAAATAATGACTTTTTTTCCTAAGGTGGTAGGAATGAAACTCAGTGCGGGCTGGATGGGGTCCCCCCTGGGCACCGCAGACCTAAGCTTGTTTAACTCCTACCTCTTAAAGGGACCGAGAAAAAATGACCTTTTCTGCACTCCAATGTAAGTCAATGGGGCGATTTTTTGGCTATGTGCTAGAAATGAAATTCAGTGCGGATTGGATGACAGGCACCCTAGGCACCCAGGATCGGCTTTAGTTTCACGTGTATCTCTTAAGCCGGCAGAGAAAACCCACCTGATATGCGCTCCACACAATTGAATAGAGACGCCGTTGATTTTCTATGGGAATTGCAGAAATGACTTCTAAGCCTCAAAATAATGACTTTTTTTCCTAAGGTGGTAGGAATGAAACTCAGTGCGGGCTGGATGGGGTCCCCCCTGGGCACCGCAGACCTAAGCTTGTTTAACTCCTACCTCTTAAAGGGACCGAGAAAAAATGACCTTTTCTGCACTCCAATGTAAGTCAATGGGGCGATTTTTTGGCTATGTGCTAGAAATGAAATTCAGTGCGGATTGGATGACAGGCACCCTAGGCACCCAGGATCGGCTTTAGTTTCACGTGTATCTCTTAAGCCGGCAGAGAAAACCCACCTGATATGCGCTCCACACAATTGAATAGAGACGCCGTTGATTTTCTATGGGAATTGCAGAAATGACTTCTAAGCCTCAAAATAATGACTTTTTTTCCTAAGGTGGTAGGAATGAAACTCAGTGCGGGCTGGATGGGGTCCCCCCTGGGCACCGCAGACCTAAGCTTGTTTAACTCCTACCTCTTAAAGGGACCGAGAAAAAATGACCTTTTCTGCACTCCAATGTAAGTCAATGGGGCGATTTTTTGGCTATGTGCTAGAAATGAAATTCAGTGCGGATTGGATGACAGGCACCCTAGGCACCCAGGATCGGCTTTAGTTTCACGTGTATCTCTTAAGCCGGCAGAGAAAACCCACCTGATATGCGCTCCACACAATTGAATAGAGACGCCGTTGATTTTCTATGGGAATTGCAGAAATGACTTCTAAGCCTCAAAATAATGACTTTTTTTCCTAAGGTGGTAGGAATGAAACTCAGTGCGGGCTGGATGGGGTCCCCCCTGGGCACCGCAGACCTAAGCTTGTTTAACTCCTACCTCTTAAAGGGACCGAGAAAAAATGACCTTTTCTGCACTCCAATGTAAGTCAATGGGGCGATTTTTTGGCTATGTGCTAGAAATGAAATTCAGTGCGGATTGGATGACAGGCACCCTAGGCACCCAGGATCGGCTTTAGTTTCACGTGTATCTCTTAAGCCGGCAGAGAAAACCCACCTGATATGCGCTCCACACAATTGAATAGAGACGCCGTTGATTTTCTATGGGAATTGCAGAAATGACTTCTAAGCCTCAAAATAATGACTTTTTTTCCTAAGGTGGTAGGAATGAAACTCAGTGCGGGCTGGATGGGGTCCCCCCTGGGCACCGCAGACCTAAGCTTGTTTAACTCCTACCTCTTAAAGGGACCGAGAAAAAATGACCTTTTCTGCACTCCAATGTAAGTCAATGGGGCGATTTTTTGGCTATGTGCTAGAAATGAAATTCAGTGCGGATTGGATGACAGGCACCCTAGGCACCCAGGATCGGCTTTAGTTTCACGTGTATCTCTTAAGCCGGCAGAGAAAACCCACCTGATATGCGCTCCACACAATTGAATAGAGACGCCGTTGATTTTCTATGGGAATTGCAGAAATGACTTCTAAGCCTCAAAATAATGACTTTTTTTCCTAAGGTGGTAGGAATGAAACTCAGTGCGGGCTGGATGGGGTCCCCCCTGGGCACCGCAGACCTAAGCTTGTTTAACTCCTACCTCTTAAAGGGACCGAGAAAAAATGACCTTTTCTGCACTCCAATGTAAGTCAATGGGGCGATTTTTTGGCTATGTGCTAGAAATGAAATTCAGTGCGGATTGGATGACAGGCACCCTAGGCACCCAGGATCGGCTTTAGTTTCACGTGTATCTCTTAAGCCGGCAGAGAAAACCCACCTGATATGCGCTCCACACAATTGAATAGAGACGCCGTTGATTTTCTATGGGAATTGCAGAAATGACTTCTAAGCCTCAAAATAATGACTTTTTTTCCTAAGGTGGTAGGAATGAAACTCAGTGCGGGCTGGATGGGGTCCCCCCTGGGCACCGCAGACCTAAGCTTGTTTAACTCCTACCTCTTAAAGGGACCGAGAAAAAATGACCTTTTCTGCACTCCAATGTAAGTCAATGGGGCGATTTTTTGGCTATGTGCTAGAAATGAAATTCAGTGCGGATTGGATGACAGGCACCCTAGGCACCCAGGATCGGCTTTAGTTTCACGTGTATCTCTTAAGCCGGCAGAGAAAACCCACCTGATATGCGCTCCACACAATTGAATAGAGACGCCGTTGATTTTCTATGGGAATTGCAGAAATGACTTCTAAGCCTCAAAATAATGACTTTTTTTCCTAAGGTGGTAGGAATGAAACTCAGTGCGGGCTGGATGGGGTCCCCCCTGGGCACCGCAGACCTAAGCTTGTTTAACTCCTACCTCTTAAAGGGACCGAGAAAAAATGACCTTTTCTGCACTCCAATGTAAGTCAATGGGGCGATTTTTTGGCTATGTGCTAGAAATGAAATTCAGTGCGGATTGGATGACAGGCACCCTAGGCACCCAGGATCGGCTTTAGTTTCACGTGTATCTCTTAAGCCGGCAGAGAAAACCCACCTGATATGCGCTCCACACAATTGAATAGAGACGCCGTTGATTTTCTATGGGAATTGCAGAAATGACTTCTAAGCCTCAAAATAATGACTTTTTTTCCTAAGGTGGTAGGAATGAAACTCAGTGCGGGCTGGATGGGGTCCCCCCTGGGCACCGCAGACCTAAGCTTGTTTAACTCCTACCTCTTAAAGGGACCGAGAAAAAATGACCTTTTCTGCACTCCAATGTAAGTCAATGGGGCGATTTTTTGGCTATGTGCTAGAAATGAAATTCAGTGCGGATTGGATGACAGGCACCCTAGGCACCCAGGATCGGCTTTAGTTTCACGTGTATCTCTTAAGCCGGCAGAGAAAACCCACCTGATATGCGCTCCACACAATTGAATAGAGACGCCGTTGATTTTCTATGGGAATTGCAGAAATGACTTCTAAGCCTCAAAATAATGACTTTTTTTCCTAAGGTGGTAGGAATGAAACTCAGTGCGGGCTGGATGGGGTCCCCCCTGGGCACCGCAGACCTAAGCTTGTTTAACTCCTACCTCTTAAAGGGACCGAGAAAAAATGACCTTTTCTGCACTCCAATGTAAGTCAATGGGGCGATTTTTTGGCTATGTGCTAGAAATGAAATTCAGTGCGGATTGGATGACAGGCACCCTAGGCACCCAGGATCGGCTTTAGTTTCACGTGTATCTCTTAAGCCGGCAGAGAAAACCCACCTGATATGCGCTCCACACAATTGAATAGAGACGCCGTTGATTTTCTATGGGAATTGCAGAAATGACTTCTAAGCCTCAAAATAATGACTTTTTTTCCTAAGGTGGTAGGAATGAAACTCAGTGCGGGCTGGATGGGGTCCCCCCTGGGCACCGCAGACCTAAGCTTGTTTAACTCCTACCTCTTAAAGGGACCGAGAAAAAATGACCTTTTCTGCACTCCAATGTAAGTCAATGGGGCGATTTTTTGGCTATGTGCTAGAAATGAAATTCAGTGCGGATTGGATGACAGGCACCCTAGGCACCCAGGATCGGCTTTAGTTTCACGTGTATCTCTTAAGCCGGCAGAGAAAACCCACCTGATATGCGCTCCACACAATTGAATAGAGACGCCGTTGATTTTCTATGGGAATTGCAGAAATGACTTCTAAGCCTCAAAATAATGACTTTTTTTCCTAAGGTGGTAGGAATGAAACTCAGTGCGGGCTGGATGGGGTCCCCCCTGGGCACCGCAGACCTAAGCTTGTTTAACTCCTACCTCTTAAAGGGACCGAGAAAAAATGACCTTTTCTGCACTCCAATGTAAGTCAATGGGGCGATTTTTTGGCTATGTGCTAGAAATGAAATTCAGTGCGGATTGGATGACAGGCACCCTAGGCACCCAGGATCGGCTTTAGTTTCACGTGTATCTCTTAAGCCGGCAGAGAAAACCCACCTGATATGCGCTCCACACAATTGAATAGAGACGCCGTTGATTTTCTATGGGAATTGCAGAAATGACTTCTAAGCCTCAAAATAATGACTTTTTTTCCTAAGGTGGTAGGAATGAAACTCAGTGCGGGCTGGATGGGGTCCCCCCTGGGCACCGCAGACCTAAGCTTGTTTAACTCCTACCTCTTAAAGGGACCGAGAAAAAATGACCTTTTCTGCACTCCAATGTAAGTCAATGGGGCGATTTTTTGGCTATGTGCTAGAAATGAAATTCAGTGCGGATTGGATGACAGGCACCCTAGGCACCCAGGATCGGCTTTAGTTTCACGTGTATCTCTTAAGCCGGCAGAGAAAACCCACCTGATATGCGCTCCACACAATTGAATAGAGACGCCGTTGATTTTCTATGGGAATTGCAGAAATGACTTCTAAGCCTCAAAATAATGACTTTTTTTCCTAAGGTGGTAGGAATGAAACTCAGTGCGGGCTGGATGGGGTCCCCCCTGGGCACCGCAGACCTAAGCTTGTTTAACTCCTACCTCTTAAAGGGACCGAGAAAAAATGACCTTTTCTGCACTCCAATGTAAGTCAATGGGGCGATTTTTTGGCTATGTGCTAGAAATGAAATTCAGTGCGGATTGGATGACAGGCACCCTAGGCACCCAGGATCGGCTTTAGTTTCACGTGTATCTCTTAAGCCGGCAGAGAAAACCCACCTGATATGCGCTCCACACAATTGAATAGAGACGCCGTTGATTTTCTATGGGAATTGCAGAAATGACTTCTAAGCCTCAAAATAATGACTTTTTTTCCTAAGGTGGTAGGAATGAAACTCAGTGCGGGCTGGATGGGGTCCCCCCTGGGCACCGCAGACCTAAGCTTGTTTAACTCCTACCTCTTAAAGGGACCGAGAAAAAATGACCTTTTCTGCACTCCAATGTAAGTCAATGGGGCGATTTTTTGGCTATGTGCTAGAAATGAAATTCAGTGCGGATTGGATGACAGGCACCCTAGGCACCCAGGATCGGCTTTAGTTTCACGTGTATCTCTTAAGCCGGCAGAGAAAACCCACCTGATATGCGCTCCACACAATTGAATAGAGACGCCGTTGATTTTCTATGGGAATTGCAGAAATGACTTCTAAGCCTCAAAATAATGACTTTTTTTCCTAAGGTGGTAGGAATGAAACTCAGTGCGGGCTGGATGGGGTCCCCCCTGGGCACCGCAGACCTAAGCTTGTTTAACTCCTACCTCTTAAAGGGACCGAGAAAAAATGACCTTTTCTGCACTCCAATGTAAGTCAATGGGGCGATTTTTTGGCTATGTGCTAGAAATGAAATTCAGTGCGGATTGGATGACAGGCACCCTAGGCACCCAGGATCGGCTTTAGTTTCACGTGTATCTCTTAAGCCGGCAGAGAAAACCCACCTGATATGCGCTCCACACAATTGAATAGAGACGCCGTTGATTTTCTATGGGAATTGCAGAAATGACTTCTAAGCCTCAAAATAATGACTTTTTTTCCTAAGGTGGTAGGAATGAAACTCAGTGCGGGCTGGATGGGGTCCCCCCTGGGCACCGCAGACCTAAGCTTGTTTAACTCCTACCTCTTAAAGGGACCGAGAAAAAATGACCTTTTCTGCACTCCAATGTAAGTCAATGGGGCGATTTTTTGGCTATGTGCTAGAAATGAAATTCAGTGCGGATTGGATGACAGGCACCCTAGGCACCCAGGATCGGCTTTAGTTTCACGTGTATCTCTTAAGCCGGCAGAGAAAACCCACCTGATATGCGCTCCACACAATTGAATAGAGACGCCGTTGATTTTCTATGGGAATTGCAGAAATGACTTCTAAGCCTCAAAATAATGACTTTTTTTCCTAAGGTGGTAGGAATGAAACTCAGTGCGGGCTGGATGGGGTCCCCCCTGGGCACCGCAGACCTAAGCTTGTTTAACTCCTACCTCTTAAAGGGACCGAGAAAAAATGACCTTTTCTGCACTCCAATGTAAGTCAATGGGGCGATTTTTTGGCTATGTGCTAGAAATGAAATTCAGTGCGGATTGGATGACAGGCACCCTAGGCACCCAGGATCGGCTTTAGTTTCACGTGTATCTCTTAAGCCGGCAGAGAAAACCCACCTGATATGCGCTCCACACAATTGAATAGAGACGCCGTTGATTTTCTATGGGAATTGCAGAAATGACTTCTAAGCCTCAAAATAATGACTTTTTTTCCTAAGGTGGTAGGAATGAAACTCAGTGCGGGCTGGATGGGGTCCCCCCTGGGCACCGCAGACCTAAGCTTGTTTAACTCCTACCTCTTAAAGGGACCGAGAAAAAATGACCTTTTCTGCACTCCAATGTAAGTCAATGGGGCGATGTTTTGGCTATGTGCTAGAAATGAAATTCAGTGCGGATTGGATGACAGGCACCCTAGGCACCCAGGATCGGCTTTAGTTTCACGTGTATCTCTTAAGCCGGCAGAGAAAACCCACCTGATATGCGCTCCACACAATTGAATAGAGACGCCATTGATTTTCTATGGGAATTGCAGAAATGACTTCTAAGCCTCAAAATAATGACTTTTTTTCCTAAGGTGGTAGGAATGAAACTCAGTGCGGGCTGGATGGGGTCCCCCCTGGGCACCGCAGACCTAAGCTTGTTTAACTCCTACCTCTTAAAGGGACCGAGAAAAAATGACCTTTTCTGCACTCCAATGTAAGTCAATGGGGCGATTTTTTGGCTATGTGCTAGAAATGAAATTCAGTGCGGATTGGATGACAGGCACCCTAGGCACCCAGGATCGGCTTTAGTTTCACGTGTATCTCTTAAGCCGGCAGAGAAAACCCACCTGATATGCGCTCCACACAATTGAATAGAGACGCCGTTGATTTTCTATGGGAATTGCAGAAATGACTTCTAAGCCTCAAAATAATGACTTTTTTTCCTAAGGTGGTAGGAATGAAACTCAGTGCGGGCTGGATGGGGTCCCCCCTGGGCACCGCAGACCTAAGCTTGTTTAACTCCTACCTCTTAAAGGGACCGAGAAAAAATGACCTTTTCTGCACTCCAATGTAAGTCAATGGGGCGATTTTTTGGCTATGTGCTAGAAATGAAATTCAGTGCGGATTGGATGACAGGCACCCTAGGCACCCAGGATCGGCTTTAGTTTCACGTGTATCTCTTAAGCCGGCAGAGAAAACCCACCTGATATGCGCTCCACACAATTGAATAGAGACGCCGTTGATTTTCTATGGGAATTGCAGAAATGACTTCTAAGCCTCAAAATAATGACTTTTTTTCCTAAGGTGGTAGGAATGAAACTCAGTGCGGGCTGGATGGGGTCCCCCCTGGGCACCGCAGACCTAAGCTTGTTTAACTCCTACCTCTTAAAGGGACCGAGAAAAAATGACCTTTTCTGCACTCCAATGTAAGTCAATGGGGCGATTTTTTGGCTATGTGCTAGAAATGAAATTCAGTGCGGATTGGATGACAGGCACCCTAGGCACCCAGGATCGGCTTTAGTTTCACGTGTATCTCTTAAGCCGGCAGAGAAAACCCACCTGATATGCGCTCCACACAATTGAATAGAGACGCCGTTGATTTTCTATGGGAATTGCAGAAATGACTTCTAAGCCTCAAAATAATGACTTTTTTTCCTAAGGTGGTAGGAATGAAACTCAGTGCGGGCTGGATGGGGTCCCCCCTGGGCACCGCAGACCTAAGCTTGTTTAACTCCTACCTCTTAAAGGGACCGAGAAAAAATGACCTTTTCTGCACTCCAATGTAAGTCAATGGGGCGATTTTTTGGCTATGTGCTAGAAATGAAATTCAGTGCGGATTGGATGACAGGCACCCTAGGCACCCAGGATCGGCTTTAGTTTCACGTGTATCTCTTAAGCCGGCAGAGAAAACCCACCTGATATGCGCTCCACACAATTGAATAGAGACGCCGTTGATTTTCTATGGGAATTGCAGAAATGACTTCTAAGCCTCAAAATAATGACTTTTTTTCCTAAGGTGGTAGGAATGAAACTCAGTGCGGGCTGGATGGGGTCCCCCCTGGGCACCGCAGACCTAAGCTTGTTTAACTCCTACCTCTTAAAGGGACCGAGAAAAAATGACCTTTTCTGCACTCCAATGTAAGTCAATGGGGCGATTTTTTGGCTATGTGCTAGAAATGAAATTCAGTGCGGATTGGATGACAGGCACCCTAGGCACCCAGGATCGGCTTTAGTTTCACGTGTATCTCTTAAGCCGGCAGAGAAAACCCACCTGATATGCGCTCCACACAATTGAATAGAGACGCCGTTGATTTTCTATGGGAATTGCAGAAATGACTTCTAAGCCTCAAAATAATGACTTTTTTTCCTAAGGTGGTAGGAATGAAACTCAGTGCGGGCTGGATGGGGTCCCCCCTGGGCACCGCAGACCTAAGCTTGTTTAACTCCTACCTCTTAAAGGGACCGAGAAAAAATGACCTTTTCTGCACTCCAATGTAAGTCAATGGGGCGATTTTTTGGCTATGTGCTAGAAATGAAATTCAGTGCGGATTGGATGACAGGCACCCTAGGCACCCAGGATCGGCTTTAGTTTCACGTGTATCTCTTAAGCCGGCAGAGAAAACCCACCTGATATGCGCTCCACACAATTGAATAGAGACGCCGTTGATTTTCTATGGGAATTGCAGAAATGACTTCTAAGCCTCAAAATAATGACTTTTTTTCCTAAGGTGGTAGGAATGAAACTCAGTGCGGGCTGGATGGGGTCCCCCCTGGGCACCGCAGACCTAAGCTTGTTTAACTCCTACCTCTTAAAGGGACCGAGAAAAAATGACCTTTTCTGCACTCCAATGTAAGTCAATGGGGCGATTTTTTGGCTATGTGCTAGAAATGAAATTCAGTGCGGATTGGATGACAGGCACCCTAGGCACCCAGGATCGGCTTTAGTTTCACGTGTATCTCTTAAGCCGGCAGAGAAAACCCACCTGATATGCGCTCCACACAATTGAATAGAGACGCCGTTGATTTTCTATGGGAATTGCAGAAATGACTTCTAAGCCTCAAAATAATGACTTTTTTTCCTAAGGTGGTAGGAATGAAACTCAGTGCGGGCTGGATGGGGTCCCCCCTGGGCACCGCAGACCTAAGCTTGTTTAACTCCTACCTCTTAAAGGGACCGAGAAAAAATGACCTTTTCTGCACTCCAATGTAAGTCAATGGGGCGATTTTTTGGCTATGTGCTAGAAATGAAATTCAGTGCGGATTGGATGACAGGCACCCTAGGCACCCAGGATCGGCTTTAGTTTCACGTGTATCTCTTAAGCCGGCAGAGAAAACCCACCTGATATGCGCTCCACACAATTGAATAGAGACGCCGTTGATTTTCTATGGGAATTGCAGAAATGACTTCTAAGCCTCAAAATAATGACTTTTTTTCCTAAGGTGGTAGGAATGAAACTCAGTGCGGGCTGGATGGGGTCCCCCCTGGGCACCGCAGACCTAAGCTTGTTTAACTCCTACCTCTTAAAGGGACCGAGAAAAAATGACCTTTTCTGCACTCCAATGTAAGTCAATGGGGCGATTTTTTGGCTATGTGCTAGAAATGAAATTCAGTGCGGATTGGATGACAGGCACCCTAGGCACCCAGGATCGGCTTTAGTTTCACGTGTATCTCTTAAGCCGGCAGAGAAAACCCACCTGATATGCGCTCCACACAATTGAATAGAGACGCCGTTGATTTTCTATGGGAATTGCAGAAATGACTTCTAAGCCTCAAAATAATGACTTTTTTTCCTAAGGTGGTAGGAATGAAACTCAGTGCGGGCTGGATGGGGTCCCCCCTGGGCACCGCAGACCTAAGCTTGTTTAACTCCTACCTCTTAAAGGGACCGAGAAAAAATGACCTTTTCTGCACTCCAATGTAAGTCAATGGGGCGATTTTTTGGCTATGTGCTAGAAATGAAATTCAGTGCGGATTGGATGACAGGCACCCTAGGCACCCAGGATCGGCTTTAGTTTCACGTGTATCTCTTAAGCCGGCAGAGAAAACCCACCTGATATGCGCTCCACACAATTGAATAGAGACGCCGTTGATTTTCTATGGGAATTGCAGAAATGACTTCTAAGCCTCAAAATAATGACTTTTTTTCCTAAGGTGGTAGGAATGAAACTCAGTGCGGGCTGGATGGGGTCCCCCCTGGGCACCGCAGACCTAAGCTTGTTTAACTCCTACCTCTTAAAGGGACCGAGAAAAAATGACCTTTTCTGCACTCCAATGTAAGTCAATGGGGCGATTTTTTGGCTATGTGCTAGAAATGAAATTCAGTGCGGATTGGATGACAGGCACCCTAGGCACCCAGGATCGGCTTTAGTTTCACGTGTATCTCTTAAGCCGGCAGAGAAAACCCACCTGATATGCGCTCCACACAATTGAATAGAGACGCCGTTGATTTTCTATGGGAATTGCAGAAATGACTTCTAAGCCTCAAAATAATGACTTTTTTTCCTAAGGTGGTAGGAATGAAACTCAGTGCGGGCTGGATGGGGTCCCCCCTGGGCACCGCAGACCTAAGCTTGTTTAACTCCTACCTCTTAAAGGGACCGAGAAAAAATGACCTTTTCTGCACTCCAATGTAAGTCAATGGGGCGATTTTTTGGCTATGTGCTAGAAATGAAATTCAGTGCGGATTGGATGACAGGCACCCTAGGCACCCAGGATCGGCTTTAGTTTCACGTGTATCTCTTAAGCCGGCAGAGAAAACCCACCTGATATGCGCTCCACACAATTGAATAGAGACGCCGTTGATTTTCTATGGGAATTGCAGAAATGACTTCTAAGCCTCAAAATAATGACTTTTTTTCCTAAGGTGGTAGGAATGAAACTCAGTGCGGGCTGGATGGGGTCCCCCCTGGGCACCGCAGACCTAAGCTTGTTTAACTCCTACCTCTTAAAGGGACCGAGAAAAAATGACCTTTTCTGCACTCCAATGTAAGTCAATGGGGCGATTTTTTGGCTATGTGCTAGAAATGAAATTCAGTGCGGATTGGATGACAGGCACCCTAGGCACCCAGGATCGGCTTTAGTTTCACGTGTATCTCTTAAGCCGGCAGAGAAAACCCACCTGATATGCGCTCCACACAATTGAATAGAGACGCCGTTGATTTTCTATGGGAATTGCAGAAATGACTTCTAAGCCTCAAAATAATGACTTTTTTTCCTAAGGTGGTAGGAATGAAACTCAGTGCGGGCTGGATGGGGTCCCCCCTGGGCACCGCAGACCTAAGCTTGTTTAACTCCTACCTCTTAAAGGGACCGAGAAAAAATGACCTTTTCTGCACTCCAATGTAAGTCAATGGGGCGATTTTTTGGCTATGTGCTAGAAATGAAATTCAGTGCGGATTGGATGACAGGCACCCTAGGCACCCAGGATCGGCTTTAGTTTCACGTGTATCTCTTAAGCCGGCAGAGAAAACCCACCTGATATGCGCTCCACACAATTGAATAGAGACGCCGTTGATTTTCTATGGGAATTGCAGAAATGACTTCTAAGCCTCAAAATAATGACTTTTTTTCCTAAGGTGGTAGGAATGAAACTCAGTGCGGGCTGGATGGGGTCCCCCCTGGGCACCGCAGACCTAAGCTTGTTTAACTCCTACCTCTTAAAGGGACCGAGAAAAAATGACCTTTTCTGCACTCCAATGTAAGTCAATGGGGCGATTTTTTGGCTATGTGCTAGAAATGAAATTCAGTGCGGATTGGATGACAGGCACCCTAGGCACCCAGGATCGGCTTTAGTTTCACGTGTATCTCTTAAGCCGGCAGAGAAAACCCACCTGATATGCGCTCCACACAATTGAATAGAGACGCCGTTGATTTTCTATGGGAATTGCAGAAATGACTTCTAAGCCTCAAAATAATGACTTTTTTTCCTAAGGTGGTAGGAATGAAACTCAGTGCGGGCTGGATGGGGTCCCCCCTGGGCACCGCAGACCTAAGCTTGTTTAACTCCTACCTCTTAAAGGGACCGAGAAAAAATGACCTTTTCTGCACTCCAATGTAAGTCAATGGGGCGATTTTTTGGCTATGTGCTAGAAATGAAATTCAGTGCGGATTGGATGACAGGCACCCTAGGCACCCAGGATCGGCTTTAGTTTCACGTGTATCTCTTAAGCCGGCAGAGAAAACCCACCTGATATGCGCTCCACACAATTGAATAGAGACGCCGTTGATTTTCTATGGGAATTGCAGAAATGACTTCTAAGCCTCAAAATAATGACTTTTTTTCCTAAGGTGGTAGGAATGAAACTCAGTGCGGGCTGGATGGGGTCCCCCCTGGGCACCGCAGACCTAAGCTTGTTTAACTCCTACCTCTTAAAGGGACCGAGAAAAAATGACCTTTTCTGCACTCCAATGTAAGTCAATGGGGCGATTTTTTGGCTATGTGCTAGAAATGAAATTCAGTGCGGATTGGATGACAGGCACCCTAGGCACCCAGGATCGGCTTTAGTTTCACGTGTATCTCTTAAGCCGGCAGAGAAAACCCACCTGATATGCGCTCCACACAATTGAATAGAGACGCCGTTGATTTTCTATGGGAATTGCAGAAATGACTTCTAAGCCTCAAAATAATGACTTTTTTTCCTAAGGTGGTAGGAATGAAACTCAGTGCGGGCTGGATGGGGTCCCCCCTGGGCACCGCAGACCTAAGCTTGTTTAACTCCTACCTCTTAAAGGGACCGAGAAAAAATGACCTTTTCTGCACTCCAATGTAAGTCAATGGGGCGATTTTTTGGCTATGTGCTAGAAATGAAATTCAGTGCGGATTGGATGACAGGCACCCTAGGCACCCAGGATCGGCTTTAGTTTCACGTGTATCTCTTAAGCCGGCAGAGAAAACCCACCTGATATGCGCTCCACACAATTGAATAGAGACGCCGTTGATTTTCTATGGGAATTGCAGAAATGACTTCTAAGCCTCAAAATAATGACTTTTTTTCCTAAGGTGGTAGGAATGAAACTCAGTGCGGGCTGGATGGGGTCCCCCCTGGGCACCGCAGACCTAAGCTTGTTTAACTCCTACCTCTTAAAGGGACCGAGAAAAAATGACCTTTTCTGCACTCCAATGTAAGTCAATGGGGCGATTTTTTGGCTATGTGCTAGAAATGAAATTCAGTGCGGATTGGATGACAGGCACCCTAGGCACCCAGGATCGGCTTTAGTTTCACGTGTATCTCTTAAGCCGGCAGAGAAAACCCACCTGATATGCGCTCCACACAATTGAATAGAGACGCCGTTGATTTTCTATGGGAATTGCAGAAATGACTTCTAAGCCTCAAAATAATGACTTTTTTTCCTAAGGTGGTAGGAATGAAACTCAGTGCGGGCTGGATGGGGTCCCCCCTGGGCACCGCAGACCTAAGCTTGTTTAACTCCTACCTCTTAAAGGGACCGAGAAAAAATGACCTTTTCTGCACTCCAATGTAAGTCAATGGGGCGATTTTTTGGCTATGTGCTAGAAATGAAATTCAGTGCGGATTGGATGACAGGCACCCTAGGCACCCAGGATCGGCTTTAGTTTCACGTGTATCTCTTAAGCCGGCAGAGAAAACCCACCTGATATGCGCTCCACACAATTGAATAGAGACGCCGTTGATTTTCTATGGGAATTGCAGAAATGACTTCTAAGCCTCAAAATAATGACTTTTTTTCCTAAGGTGGTAGGAATGAAACTCAGTGCGGGCTGGATGGGGTCCCCCCTGGGCACCGCAGACCTAAGCTTGTTTAACTCCTACCTCTTAAAGGGACCGAGAAAAAATGACCTTTTCTGCACTCCAATGTAAGTCAATGGGGCGATTTTTTGGCTATGTGCTAGAAATGAAATTCAGTGCGGATTGGATGACAGGCACCCTAGGCACCCAGGATCGGCTTTAGTTTCACGTGTATCTCTTAAGCCGGCAGAGAAAACCCACCTGATATGCGCTCCACACAATTGAATAGAGACGCCGTTGATTTTCTATGGGAATTGCAGAAATGACTTCTAAGCCTCAAAATAATGACTTTTTTTCCTAAGGTGGTAGGAATGAAACTCAGTGCGGGCTGGATGGGGTCCCCCCTGGGCACCGCAGACCTAAGCTTGTTTAACTCCTACCTCTTAAAGGGACCGAGAAAAAATGACCTTTTCTGCACTCCAATGTAAGTCAATGGGGCGATTTTTTGGCTATGTGCTAGAAATGAAATTCAGTGCGGATTGGATGACAGGCACCCTAGGCACCCAGGATCGGCTTTAGTTTCACGTGTATCTCTTAAGCCGGCAGAGAAAACCCACCTGATATGCGCTCCACACAATTGAATAGAGACGCCGTTGATTTTCTATGGGAATTGCAGAAATGACTTCTAAGCCTCAAAATAATGACTTTTTTTCCTAAGGTGGTAGGAATGAAACTCAGTGCGGGCTGGATGGGGTCCCCCCTGGGCACCGCAGACCTAAGCTTGTTTAACTCCTACCTCTTAAAGGGACCGAGAAAAAATGACCTTTTCTGCACTCCAATGTAAGTCAATGGGGCGATTTTTTGGCTATGTGCTAGAAATGAAATTCAGTGCGGATTGGATGACAGGCACCCTAGGCACCCAGGATCGGCTTTAGTTTCACGTGTATCTCTTAAGCCGGCAGAGAAAACCCACCTGATATGCGCTCCACACAATTGAATAGAGACGCCGTTGATTTTCTATGGGAATTGCAGAAATGACTTCTAAGCCTCAAAATAATGACTTTTTTTCCTAAGGTGGTAGGAATGAAACTCAGTGCGGGCTGGATGGGGTCCCCCCTGGGCACCGCAGACCTAAGCTTGTTTAACTCCTACCTCTTAAAGGGACCGAGAAAAAATGACCTTTTCTGCACTCCAATGTAAGTCAATGGGGCGATTTTTTGGCTATGTGCTAGAAATGAAATTCAGTGCGGATTGGATGACAGGCACCCTAGGCACCCAGGATCGGCTTTAGTTTCACGTGTATCTCTTAAGCCGGCAGAGAAAACCCACCTGATATGCGCTCCACACAATTGAATAGAGACGCCGTTGATTTTCTATGGGAATTGCAGAAATGACTTCTAAGCCTCAAAATAATGACTTTTTTTCCTAAGGTGGTAGGAATGAAACTCAGTGCGGGCTGGATGGGGTCCCCCCTGGGCACCGCAGACCTAAGCTTGTTTAACTCCTACCTCTTAAAGGGACCGAGAAAAAATGACCTTTTCTGCACTCCAATGTAAGTCAATGGGGCGATTTTTTGGCTATGTGCTAGAAATGAAATTCAGTGCGGATTGGATGACAGGCACCCTAGGCACCCAGGATCGGCTTTAGTTTCACGTGTATCTCTTAAGCCGGCAGAGAAAACCCACCTGATATGCGCTCCACACAATTGAATAGAGACGCCGTTGATTTTCTATGGGAATTGCAGAAATGACTTCTAAGCCTCAAAATAATGACTTTTTTTCCTAAGGTGGTAGGAATGAAACTCAGTGCGGGCTGGATGGGGTCCCCCCTGGGCACCGCAGACCTAAGCTTGTTTAACTCCTACCTCTTAAAGGGACCGAGAAAAAATGACCTTTTCTGCACTCCAATGTAAGTCAATGGGGCGATTTTTTGGCTATGTGCTAGAAATGAAATTCAGTGCGGATTGGATGACAGGCACCCTAGGCACCCAGGATCGGCTTTAGTTTCACGTGTATCTCTTAAGCCGGCAGAGAAAACCCACCTGATATGCGCTCCACACAATTGAATAGAGACGCCGTTGATTTTCTATGGGAATTGCAGAAATGACTTCTAAGCCTCAAAATAATGACTTTTTTTCCTAAGGTGGTAGGAATGAAACTCAGTGCGGGCTGGATGGGGTCCCCCCTGGGCACCGCAGACCTAAGCTTGTTTAACTCCTACCTCTTAAAGGGACCGAGAAAAAATGACCTTTTCTGCACTCCAATGTAAGTCAATGGGGCGATTTTTTGGCTATGTGCTAGAAATGAAATTCAGTGCGGATTGGATGACAGGCACCCTAGGCACCCAGGATCGGCTTTAGTTTCACGTGTATCTCTTAAGCCGGCAGAGAAAACCCACCTGATATGCGCTCCACACAATTGAATAGAGACGCCGTTGATTTTCTATGGGAATTGCAGAAATGACTTCTAAGCCTCAAAATAATGACTTTTTTTCCTAAGGTGGTAGGAATGAAACTCAGTGCGGGCTGGATGGGGTCCCCCCTGGGCACCGCAGACCTAAGCTTGTTTAACTCCTACCTCTTAAAGGGACCGAGAAAAAATGACCTTTTCTGCACTCCAATGTAAGTCAATGGGGCGATTTTTTGGCTATGTGCTAGAAATGAAATTCAGTGCGGATTGGATGACAGGCACCCTAGGCACCCAGGATCGGCTTTAGTTTCACGTGTATCTCTTAAGCCGGCAGAGAAAACCCACCTGATATGCGCTCCACACAATTGAATAGAGACGCCGTTGATTTTCTATGGGAATTGCAGAAATGACTTCTAAGCCTCAAAATAATGACTTTTTTTCCTAAGGTGGTAGGAATGAAACTCAGTGCGGGCTGGATGGGGTCCCCCCTGGGCACCGCAGACCTAAGCTTGTTTAACTCCTACCTCTTAAAGGGACCGAGAAAAAATGACCTTTTCTGCACTCCAATGTAAGTCAATGGGGCGATTTTTTGGCTATGTGCTAGAAATGAAATTCAGTGCGGATTGGATGACAGGCACCCTAGGCACCCAGGATCGGCTTTAGTTTCACGTGTATCTCTTAAGCCGGCAGAGAAAACCCACCTGATATGCGCTCCACACAATTGAATAGAGACGCCGTTGATTTTCTATGGGAATTGCAGAAATGACTTCTAAGCCTCAAAATAATGACTTTTTTTCCTAAGGTGGTAGGAATGAAACTCAGTGCGGGCTGGATGGGGTCCCCCCTGGGCACCGCAGACCTAAGCTTGTTTAACTCCTACCTCTTAAAGGGACCGAGAAAAAATGACCTTTTCTGCACTCCAATGTAAGTCAATGGGGCGATTTTTTGGCTATGTGCTAGAAATGAAATTCAGTGCGGATTGGATGACAGGCACCCTAGGCACCCAGGATCGGCTTTAGTTTCACGTGTATCTCTTAAGCCGGCAGAGAAAACCCACCTGATATGCGCTCCACACAATTGAATAGAGACGCCGTTGATTTTCTATGGGAATTGCAGAAATGACTTCTAAGCCTCAAAATAATGACTTTTTTTCCTAAGGTGGTAGGAATGAAACTCAGTGCGGGCTGGATGGGGTCCCCCCTGGGCACCGCAGACCTAAGCTTGTTTAACTCCTACCTCTTAAAGGGACCGAGAAAAAATGACCTTTTCTGCACTCCAATGTAAGTCAATGGGGCGATTTTTTGGCTATGTGCTAGAAATGAAATTCAGTGCGGATTGGATGACAGGCACCCTAGGCACCCAGGATCGGCTTTAGTTTCACGTGTATCTCTTAAGCCGGCAGAGAAAACCCACCTGATATGCGCTCCACACAATTGAATAGAGACGCCGTTGATTTTCTATGGGAATTGCAGAAATGACTTCTAAGCCTCAAAATAATGACTTTTTTTCCTAAGGTGGTAGGAATGAAACTCAGTGCGGGCTGGATGGGGTCCCCCCTGGGCACCGCAGACCTAAGCTTGTTTAACTCCTACCTCTTAAAGGGACCGAGAAAAAATGACCTTTTCTGCACTCCAATGTAAGTCAATGGGGCGATTTTTTGGCTATGTGCTAGAAATGAAATTCAGTGCGGATTGGATGACAGGCACCCTAGGCACCCAGGATCGGCTTTAGTTTCACGTGTATCTCTTAAGCCGGCAGAGAAAACCCACCTGATATGCGCTCCACACAATTGAATAGAGACGCCGTTGATTTTCTATGGGAATTGCAGAAATGACTTCTAAGCCTCAAAATAATGACTTTTTTTCCTAAGGTGGTAGGAATGAAACTCAGTGCGGGCTGGATGGGGTCCCCCCTGGGCACCGCAGACCTAAGCTTGTTTAACTCCTACCTCTTAAAGGGACCGAGAAAAAATGACCTTTTCTGCACTCCAATGTAAGTCAATGGGGCGATTTTTTGGCTATGTGCTAGAAATGAAATTCAGTGCGGATTGGATGACAGGCACCCTAGGCACCCAGGATCGGCTTTAGTTTCACGTGTATCTCTTAAGCCGGCAGAGAAAACCCACCTGATATGCGCTCCACACAATTGAATAGAGACGCCGTTGATTTTCTATGGGAATTGCAGAAATGACTTCTAAGCCTCAAAATAATGACTTTTTTTCCTAAGGTGGTAGGAATGAAACTCAGTGCGGGCTGGATGGGGTCCCCCCTGGGCACCGCAGACCTAAGCTTGTTTAACTCCTACCTCTTAAAGGGACCGAGAAAAAATGACCTTTTCTGCACTCCAATGTAAGTCAATGGGGCGATTTTTTGGCTATGTGCTAGAAATGAAATTCAGTGCGGATTGGATGACAGGCACCCTAGGCACCCAGGATCGGCTTTAGTTTCACGTGTATCTCTTAAGCCGGCAGAGAAAACCCACCTGATATGCGCTCCACACAATTGAATAGAGACGCCGTTGATTTTCTATGGGAATTGCAGAAATGACTACTAAGCCTCAAAATAATGACTTTTTTTCCTAAGGTGGTAGGAATGAAACTCAGTGCGGGCTGGATGGGGTCCCCCCTGGGCACCGCAGACCTAAGCTTGTTTAACTCCTACCTCTTAAAGGGACCGAGAAAAAATGACCTTTTCTGCACTCCAATGTAAGTCAATGGGGCGATTTTTTGGCTATGTGCTAGAAATGAAATTCAGTGCGGATTGGATGACAGGCACCCTAGGCACCCAGGATCGGCTTTAGTTTCACGTGTATCTCTTAAGCCGGCAGAGAAAACCCACCTGATATGCGCTCCACACAATTGAATAGAGACGCCGTTGATTTTCTATGGGAATTGCAGAAATGACTTCTAAGCCTCAAAATAATGACTTTTTTTCCTAAGGTGGTAGGAATGAAACTCAGTGCGGGCTGGATGGGGTCCCCCCTGGGCACCGCAGACCTAAGCTTGTTTAACTCCTACCTCTTAAAGGGACCGAGAAAAAATGACCTTTTCTGCACTCCAATGTAAGTCAATGGGGCGATTTTTTGGCTATGTGCTAGAAATGAAATTCAGTGCGGATTGGATGACAGGCACCCTAGGCACCCAGGATCGGCTTTAGTTTCACGTGTATCTCTTAAGCCGGCAGAGAAAACCCACCTGATATGCGCTCCACACAATTGAATAGAGACGCCGTTGATTTTCTATGGGAATTGCAGAAATGACTTCTAAGCCTCAAAATAATGACTTTTTTTCCTAAGGTGGTAGGAATGAAACTCAGTGCGGGCTGGATGGGGTCCCCCCTGGGCACCGCAGACCTAAGCTTGTTTAACTCCTACCTCTTAAAGGGACCGAGAAAAAATGACCTTTTCTGCACTCCAATGTAAGTCAATGGGGCGATTTTTTGGCTATGTGCTAGAAATGAAATTCAGTGCGGATTGGATGACAGGCACCCTAGGCACCCAGGATCGGCTTTAGTTTCACGTGTATCTCTTAAGCCGGCAGAGAAAACCCACCTGATATGCGCTCCACACAATTGAATAGAGACGCCGTTGATTTTCTATGGGAATTGCAGAAATGACTTCTAAGCCTCAAAATAATGACTTTTTTTCCTAAGGTGGTAGGAATGAAACTCAGTGCGGGCTGGATGGGGTCCCCCCTGGGCACCGCAGACCTAAGCTTGTTTAACTCCTACCTCTTAAAGGGACCGAGAAAAAATGACCTTTTCTGCACTCCAATGTAAGTCAATGGGGCGATTTTTTGGCTATGTGCTAGAAATGAAATTCAGTGCGGATTGGATGACAGGCACCCTAGGCACCCAGGATCGGCTTTAGTTTCACGTGTATCTCTTAAGCCGGCAGAGAAAACCCACCTGATATGCGCTCCACACAATTGAATAGAGACGCCGTTGATTTTCTATGGGAATTGCAGAAATGACTTCTAAGCCTCAAAATAATGACTTTTTTTCCTAAGGTGGTAGGAATGAAACTCAGTGCGGGCTGGATGGGGTCCCCCCTGGGCACCGCAGACCTAAGCTTGTTTAACTCCTACCTCTTAAAGGGACCGAGAAAAAATGACCTTTTCTGCACTCCAATGTAAGTCAATGGGGCGATTTTTTGGCTATGTGCTAGAAATGAAATTCAGTGCGGATTGGATGACAGGCACCCTAGGCACCCAGGATCGGCTTTAGTTTCACGTGTATCTCTTAAGCCGGCAGAGAAAACCCACCTGATATGCGCTCCACACAATTGAATAGAGACGCCGTTGATTTTCTATGGGAATTGCAGAAATGACTTCTAAGCCTCAAAATAATGACTTTTTTTCCTAAGGTGGTAGGAATGAAACTCAGTGCGGGCTGGATGGGGTCCCCCCTGGGCACCGCAGACCTAAGCTTGTTTAACTCCTACCTCTTAAAGGGACCGAGAAAAAATGACCTTTTCTGCACTCCAATGTAAGTCAATGGGGCGATTTTTTGGCTATGTGCTAGAAATGAAATTCAGTGCGGATTGGATGACAGGCACCCTAGGCACCCAGGATCGGCTTTAGTTTCACGTGTATCTCTTAAGCCGGCAGAGAAAACCCACCTGATATGCGCTCCACACAATTGAATAGAGACGCCGTTGATTTTCTATGGGAATTGCAGAAATGACTTCTAAGCCTCAAAATAATGACTTTTTTTCCTAAGGTGGTAGGAATGAAACTCAGTGCGGGCTGGATGGGGTCCCCCCTGGGCACCGCAGACCTAAGCTTGTTTAACTCCTACCTCTTAAAGGGACCGAGAAAAAATGACCTTTTCTGCACTCCAATGTAAGTCAATGGGGCGATTTTTTGGCTATGTGCTAGAAATGAAATTCAGTGCGGATTGGATGACAGGCACCCTAGGCACCCAGGATCGGCTTTAGTTTCACGTGTATCTCTTAAGCCGGCAGAGAAAACCCACCTGATATGCGCTCCACACAATTGAATAGAGACGCCGTTGATTTTCTATGGGAATTGCAGAAATGACTTCTAAGCCTCAAAATAATGACTTTTTTTCCTAAGGTGGTAGGAATGAAACTCAGTGCGGGCTGGATGGGGTCCCCCCTGGGCACCGCAGACCTAAGCTTGTTTAACTCCTACCTCTTAAAGGGACCGAGAAAAAATGACCTTTTCTGCACTCCAATGTAAGTCAATGGGGCGATTTTTTGGCTATGTGCTAGAAATGAAATTCAGTGCGGATTGGATGACAGGCACCCTAGGCACCCAGGATCGGCTTTAGTTTCACGTGTATCTCTTAAGCCGGCAGAGAAAACCCACCTGATATGCGCTCCACACAATTGAATAGAGACGCCGTTGATTTTCTATGGGAATTGCAGAAATGACTTCTAAGCCTCAAAATAATGACTTTTTTTCCTAAGGTGGTAGGAATGAAACTCAGTGCGGGCTGGATGGGGTCCCCCCTGGGCACCGCAGACCTAAGCTTGTTTAACTCCTACCTCTTAAAGGGACCGAGAAAAAATGACCTTTTCTGCACTCCAATGTAAGTCAATGGGGCGATTTTTTGGCTATGTGCTAGAAATGAAATTCAGTGCGGATTGGATGACAGGCACCCTAGGCACCCAGGATCGGCTTTAGTTTCACGTGTATCTCTTAAGCCGGCAGAGAAAACCCACCTGATATGCGCTCCACACAATTGAATAGAGACGCCGTTGATTTTCTATGGGAATTGCAGAAATGACTTCTAAGCCTCAAAATAATGACTTTTTTTCCTAAGGTGGTAGGAATGAAACTCAGTGCGGGCTGGATGGGGTCCCCCCTGGGCACCGCAGACCTAAGCTTGTTTAACTCCTACCTCTTAAAGGGACCGAGAAAAAATGACCTTTTCTGCACTCCAATGTAAGTCAATGGGGCGATTTTTTGGCTATGTGCTAGAAATGAAATTCAGTGCGGATTGGATGACAGGCACCCTAGGCACCCAGGATCGGCTTTAGTTTCACGTGTATCTCTTAAGCCGGCAGAGAAAACCCACCTGATATGCGCTCCACACAATTGAATAGAGACGCCGTTGATTTTCTATGGGAATTGCAGAAATGACTTCTAAGCCTCAAAATAATGACTTTTTTTCCTAAGGTGGTAGGAATGAAACTCAGTGCGGGCTGGATGGGGTCCCCCCTGGGCACCGCAGACCTAAGCTTGTTTAACTCCTACCTCTTAAAGGGACCGAGAAAAAATGACCTTTTCTGCACTCCAATGTAAGTCAATGGGGCGATTTTTTGGCTATGTGCTAGAAATGAAATTCAGTGCGGATTGGATGACAGGCACCCTAGGCACCCAGGATCGGCTTTAGTTTCACGTGTATCTCTTAAGCCGGCAGAGAAAACCCACCTGATATGCGCTCCACACAATTGAATAGAGACGCCGTTGATTTTCTATGGGAATTGCAGAAATGACTTCTAAGCCTCAAAATAATGACTTTTTTTCCTAAGGTGGTAGGAATGAAACTCAGTGCGGGCTGGATGGGGTCCCCCCTGGGCACCGCAGACCTAAGCTTGTTTAACTCCTACCTCTTAAAGGGACCGAGAAAAAATGACCTTTTCTGCACTCCAATGTAAGTCAATGGGGCGATTTTTTGGCTATGTGCTAGAAATGAAATTCAGTGCGGATTGGATGACAGGCACCCTAGGCACCCAGGATCGGCTTTAGTTTCACGTGTATCTCTTAAGCCGGCAGAGAAAACCCACCTGATATGCGCTCCACACAATTGAATAGAGACGCCGTTGATTTTCTATGGGAATTGCAGAAATGACTTCTAAGCCTCAAAATAATGACTTTTTTTCCTAAGGTGGTAGGAATGAAACTCAGTGCGGGCTGGATGGGGTCCCCCCTGGGCACCGCAGACCTAAGCTTGTTTAACTCCTACCTCTTAAAGGGACCGAGAAAAAATGACCTTTTCTGCACTCCAATGTAAGTCAATGGGGCGATTTTTTGGCTATGTGCTAGAAATGAAATTCAGTGCGGATTGGATGACAGGCACCCTAGGCACCCAGGATCGGCTTTAGTTTCACGTGTATCTCTTAAGCCGGCAGAGAAAACCCACCTGATATGCGCTCCACACAATTGAATAGAGACGCCGTTGATTTTCTATGGGAATTGCAGAAATGACTTCTAAGCCTCAAAATAATGACTTTTTTTCCTAAGGTGGTAGGAATGAAACTCAGTGCGGGCTGGATGGGGTCCCCCCTGGGCACCGCAGACCTAAGCTTGTTTAACTCCTACCTCTTAAAGGGACCGAGAAAAAATGACCTTTTCTGCACTCCAATGTAAGTCAATGGGGCGATTTTTTGGCTATGTGCTAGAAATGAAATTCAGTGCGGATTGGATGACAGGCACCCTAGGCACCCAGGATCGGCTTTAGTTTCACGTGTATCTCTTAAGCCGGCAGAGAAAACCCACCTGATATGCGCTCCACACAATTGAATAGAGACGCCGTTGATTTTCTATGGGAATTGCAGAAATGACTTCTAAGCCTCAAAATAATGACTTTTTTTCCTAAGGTGGTAGGAATGAAACTCAGTGCGGGCTGGATGGGGTCCCCCCTGGGCACCGCAGACCTAAGCTTGTTTAACTCCTACCTCTTAAAGGGACCGAGAAAAAATGACCTTTTCTGCACTCCAATGTAAGTCAATGGGGCGATTTTTTGGCTATGTGCTAGAAATGAAATTCAGTGCGGATTGGATGACAGGCACCCTAGGCACCCAGGATCGGCTTTAGTTTCACGTGTATCTCTTAAGCCGGCAGAGAAAACCCACCTGATATGCGCTCCACACAATTGAATAGAGACGCCGTTGATTTTCTATGGGAATTGCAGAAATGACTTCTAAGCCTCAAAATAATGACTTTTTTTCCTAAGGTGGTAGGAATGAAACTCAGTGCGGGCTGGATGGGGTCCCCCCTGGGCACCGCAGACCTAAGCTTGTTTAACTCCTACCTCTTAAAGGGACCGAGAAAAAATGACCTTTTCTGCACTCCAATGTAAGTCAATGGGGCGATTTTTTGGCTATGTGCTAGAAATGAAATTCAGTGCGGATTGGATGACAGGCACCCTAGGCACCCAGGATCGGCTTTAGTTTCACGTGTATCTCTTAAGCCGGCAGAGAAAACCCACCTGATATGCGCTCCACACAATTGAATAGAGACGCCGTTGATTTTCTATGGGAATTGCAGAAATGACTTCTAAGCCTCAAAATAATGACTTTTTTTCCTAAGGTGGTAGGAATGAAACTCAGTGCGGGCTGGATGGGGTCCCCCCTGGGCACCGCAGACCTAAGCTTGTTTAACTCCTACCTCTTAAAGGGACCGAGAAAAAATGACCTTTTCTGCACTCCAATGTAAGTCAATGGGGCGATTTTTTGGCTATGTGCTAGAAATGAAATTCAGTGCGGATTGGATGACAGGCACCCTAGGCACCCAGGATCGGCTTTAGTTTCACGTGTATCTCTTAAGCCGGCAGAGAAAACCCACCTGATATGCGCTCCACACAATTGAATAGAGACGCCGTTGATTTTCTATGGGAATTGCAGAAATGACTTCTAAGCCTCAAAATAATGACTTTTTTTCCTAAGGTGGTAGGAATGAAACTCAGTGCGGGCTGGATGGGGTCCCCCCTGGGCACCGCAGACCTAAGCTTGTTTAACTCCTACCTCTTAAAGGGACCGAGAAAAAATGACCTTTTCTGCACTCCAATGTAAGTCAATGGGGCGATTTTTTGGCTATGTGCTAGAAATGAAATTCAGTGCGGATTGGATGACAGGCACCCTAGGCACCCAGGATCGGCTTTAGTTTCACGTGTATCTCTTAAGCCGGCAGAGAAAACCCACCTGATATGCGCTCCACACAATTGAATAGAGACGCCGTTGATTTTCTATGGGAATAGCAGAAATGACTTCTAAGCCTCAAAATAATGACTTTTTTTCCTAAGGTGGTAGGAATGAAACTCAGTGCGGGCTGGATGGGGTCCCCCCTGGGCACCGCAGACCTAAGCTTGTTTAACTCCTACCTCTTAAAGGGACCGAGAAAAAATGACCTTTTCTGCACTCCAATGTAAGTCAATGGGGCGATTTTTTGGCTATGTGCTAGAAATGAAATTCAGTGCGGATTGGATGACAGGCACCCTAGGCACCCAGGATCGGCTTTAGTTTCACGTGTATCTCTTAAGCCGGCAGAGAAAACCCACCTGATATGCGCTCCACACAATTGAATTAGAGACGCCGTTGATTTTCTATGGAATTGCAGAAATGACTTCTAAGCCTCAAAATAATGACTTTTTTTCCTAAGGTGGGTAGGAATGAAACTCAGTGCGGGCTGGATGGGGTCCCCCCTGGGCCACCGCAGACCTAAGCTTGTTTAACTCCTACCTCTTAAAGGGACCGAGAAAAAATGACCTTTTCTGCACTCCAATGTAAGTCAATGGGGCGATTTTTTGGCTATGTGCTAGAAATGAAATTGAGTGCGGATTGGATGACAGGCACCCTAGGCACCCAGGATCGGCTTTAGTTCACGTGTATCTCTTAAGCCGGCAGAGAAAACCCACCTGATATGCGCTCCACACAATTGAATTAGAGACGCCGTTGATTTTCTATGGGAATTGCAGAAATGACTTTCTAAGCCTCAAAATAATGACTTTTTTTTCCTAAGGTGGTAGGAATGAAACTCGTGCGGGCTGGATGGGTCCCCCCTGGGCACCGCAGACCTAAGCTTGTTTAACTCCTACCTCTTAAAGGGACCGAGAAAAAATGACCTTTTCTGCACTCCAATGTAAGTCAATGGGGCGATTTTTTGGCTATGTGCTAGAAATGAAATTGAGTGCGGATTGGATGACAGGCACCCTAGGCACCCAGGATCGGCTTTAGTTTCACGTGTATCTCTTAAGCCGGCAGAGAAAAACCCACCTGATATGCGCTCCACACAATTGAATTAGAGACGCCGTTGATTTTCTATGGGAATTGCAGAAATGACTTCTAAGCCTCAAAATAATGACTTTTTTTCCTAAGGTGGTAGGAATGAAACTCAGTGCGGGCTAGATGGGGTCCCCCTGGGCACCGCAGACCTAAGCTTGTTTAACTCCTACCTCTTAAAGGGACCGAGAAAAATGACCTTTTCTGCACTCCAATGTAAGTCAATGTGGCGATTTTTTGGCTATGTGCTAGAAATGAAATTCAGTGCGGATTGGATGACAGGCACCCTAGGCACCCAGGATCGGCTTTAGTTTCACGTGTATCTCTTAAGCCGGCAGAGAAAACCCACCTGATATGCGCTCCACACAATTGAATTAGAGACGCCGTTGATTTTCTATGGGAATTGCAGAAATGACTTCTAAGCCTCAAAATAATGACTTTTTTTCCTAAGGTGGTAGGAATGAAACTCAGTGCGGGCTGGATGGGGTCCCCCCTGGGCACCGCAGACCTAAGCTTGTTTAACTCCTACCTCTTAAAGGGACCGAGAAAAAATGACCTTTTCTGCACTCCAATGTAAGTCAATGGGGCGATTTTTTGGCTATGTGCTAGAAATGAAATTGAGTGCGGATTGGATGACAGGCACCCTAGGCACCCAGGATCGGCTTTAGTTTCACGTGTATCTCTTAAGCCGGCAGAGAAAACCCACCTGATATGCGCTCCACACAATTGAATTAGAGACGCCGTTGATTTTCTATGGGAATTGCAGAAATGACTTCTAAGCCTCAAAATAATGACTTTTTTTCCTAAGGTGGTAGGAATGAAACTCAGTGCGGGCTGGATGGGGTCCCCCCTGGGCACCGCAGACCTAAGCTTGTTTAACTCCTACCTCTTAAAGGGACCGAGAAAAAATGACCTTTTCTGCACTCCAATGTAAGTCAATGGGGCGATTTTTTGGCTATGTGCTAGAAATGAAATTCAGTGCGGATTGGATGACAGGCACCCTAGGCACCCAGGATCGGCTTTAGTTTCACGTGTATCTCTTAAGCCGGCAGAGAAAACCCACCTGATATGCGCTCCACACAATTGAATTAGAGACGCCGTTGATTTTCTATGGGAATTGCAGAAATGACTTCGAAGCCTCAAAATAATGACTTTTTTTCCTAAGGTGGTAGGAATGAAACTCAGTGCGGGCTAGATGGGGTCCCCCCTGGGCACCGCAGACCTAAGCTTGTTTAACTCCTACCTCTTAAAGGGACCGAGAAAAAATGACCTTTTCTGCACTCCAATGTAAGTCAATGGGGCGATTTTTTGGCTATGTGCTAGAAATGAAATTGAGTGCGGATTGGATGACAGGCACCCTAGGCACCCAGGATCGGCTTTAGTTTCACGTGTATCTCTTAAGCCGGCAGAGAAAACCCACCTGATATGCGCTCCACACAATTGAATTAGAGACGCCGTTGATTTTCTATGGGAATTGCAGAAATGACTTCTAAGCCTCAAAATAATGACTTTTTTTCCTAAGGTGGTAGGAATGAAACTCAGTGCGGGCTGGATGGGGTCCCCCCTGGGCACCGCAGACCTAAGCTTGTTTAACTCCTACCTCTTAAAGGGACCGAGAAAAAATGACCTTTTCTGCACTCCAATGTAAGTCAATGGGGCGATTTTTTGGCTATGTGCTAGAAATGAAATTGAGTGCGGATTGGATGACAGGCACCCTAGGCACCCAGGATCGGCTTTAGTTTCACGTGTATCTCTTAAGCCGGCAGAGAAAACCCACCTGATATGCGCTCCACACAATTGAATTAGAGACGCCGTTGATTTTCTATGGGAATTGCAGAAATGACTTCTAAGCCTCAAAATAATGACTTTTTTTCCTAAGGTGGTAGGAATGAAACTCAGTGCGGGCTGGATGGGGTCCCCCCTGGGCACCGCAGACCTAAGCTTGTTTAACTCCTACCTCTTAAAGGGACCGAGAAAAAATGACCTTTTCTGCACTCCAATGTAAGTCAATGGGGCGATTTTTTGGCTATGTGCTAGAAATGAAATTGAGTGCGGATTGGATGACAGGCACCCTAGGCACCCAGGATCGGCTTTAGTTTCACGTGTATCTCTTAAGCCGGCAGAGAAAACCCACCTGATATGCGCTCCACACAATTGAATTAGAGACGCCGTTGATTTTCTATGGGAATTGCAGAAATGACTTCTAAGCCTCAAAATAATGACTTTTTTTCCTAAGGTGGTAGGAATGAAACTCAGTGCGGGCTAGATGGGGTCCCCCCTGGGCACCGCAGACCTAAGCTTGTTTAACTCCTACCTCTTAAAGGGACCGAGAAAAAATGACCTTTTCTGCACTCCAATGTAAGTCAATGGGGCGATTTTTTGGCTATGTGCTAGAAATGAAATTGAGTGCGGATTGGATGACAGGCACCCTAGGCACCCAGGATCGGCTTTAGTTTCACGTGTATCTCTTAAGCCGGCAGAGAAAACCCACCTGATATGCGCTCCACACAATTGAATTAGAGACGCCGTTGATTTTCTATGGGAATTGCAGAAATGACTTCTAAGCCTCAAAATAATGACTTTTTTTCCTAAGGTGGTAGGAATGAAACTCAGTGCGGGCTGGATGGGGTCCCCCCTGGGCACCGCAGACCTAAGCTTGTTTAACTCCTACCTCTTAAAGGGACCGAGAAAAAATGACCTTTTCTGCACTCCAATGTAAGTCAATGGGGCGATTTTTTGGCTATGTGCTAGAAATGAAATTGAGTGCGGATTGGATGACAGGCACCCTAGGCACCCAGGATCGGCTTTAGTTTCACGTGTATCTCTTAAGCCGGCAGAGAAAACCCACCTGATATGCGCTCCACACAATTGAATTAGAGACGCCGTTGATTTTCTATGGGAATTGCAGAAATGACTTCTAAGCCTCAAAATAATGACTTTTTTTCCTAAGGTGGTAGGAATGAAACTCAGTGCGGGCTGGATGGGGTCCCCCCTGGGCACCGCAGACCTAAGCTTGTTTAACTCCTACCTCTTAAAGGGACCGAGAAAAAATGACCTTTTCTGCACTCCAATGTAAGTCAATGGGGCGATTTTTTGGCTATGTGCTAGAAATGAAATTGAGTGCGGATTGGATGACAGGCACCCTAGGCACCCAGGATCGGCTTTAGTTTCACGTGTATCTCTTAAGCCGGCAGAGAAAACCCACCTGATATGCGCTCCACACAATTGAATTAGAGACGCCGTTGATTTTCTATGGGAATTGCAGAAATGACTTCTAAGCCTCAAAATAATGACTTTTTTTCCTAAGGTGGTAGGAATGAAACTCAGTGCGGGCTGGATGGGGTCCCCCCTGGGCACCGCAGACCTAAGCTTGTTTAACTCCTACCTCTTAAAGGGACCGAGAAAAAATGACCTTTTCTGCACTCCAATGTAAGTCAATGGGGCGATTTTTTGGCTATGTGCTAGAAATGAAATTGAGTGCGGATTGGATGACAGGCACCCTAGGCACCCAGGATCGGCTTTAGTTTCACGTGTATCTCTTAAGCCGGCAGAGAAAACCCACCTGATATGCGCTCCACACAATTGAATTAGAGACGCCGTTGATTTTCTATGGGAATTGCAGAAATGACTTCTAAGCCTCAAAATAATGACTTTTTTTCCTAAGGTGGTAGGAATGAAACTCAGTGCGGGCTGGATGGGGTCCCCCCTGGGCACCGCAGACCTAAGCTTGTTTAACTCCTACCTCTTAAAGGGACCGAGAAAAAATGACCTTTTCTGCACTCCAATGTAAGTCAATGGGGCGATTTTTTGGCTATGTGCTAGAAATGAAATTGAGTGCGGATTGGATGACAGGCACCCTAGGCACCCAGGATCGGCTTTAGTTTCACGTGTATCTCTTAAGCCGGCAGAGAAAACCCACCTGATATGCGCTCCACACAATTGAATTAGAGACGCCGTTGATTTTCTATGGGAATTGCAGAAATGACTTCTAAGCCTCAAAATAATGACTTTTTTTCCTAAGGTGGTAGGAATGAAACTCAGTGCGGGCTGGATGGGGTCCCCCCTGTGCACCGCAGACCTAAGCTTGTTTAACTCCTACCTCTTAAAGGGACCGAGAAAAAATGACCTTTTCTGCACTCCAATGTAAGTCAATGGGGCGATTTTTGGCTATGTGCTAGAAATGAAATTGAGTGCGGATTGGATGACAGGCACCCTAGGCACCCAGGATCGGCTTTAGTTTCACGTGTATCTCTTAAGCCGGCAGAGAAAACCCACCTGATATGCGCTCCACACAATTGAATTAGAGACGCCGTTGATTTTCTATGGGAATTGCAGAAATGACTTCTAAGCCTCAAAATAATGACTTTTTTTCCTAAGGTGGTAGGAATGAAACTCAGTGCGGGCTGGATGGGGTCCCCCCTGGGCACCGCAGACCTAAGCTTGTTTAACTCCTACCTCTTAAAGGGACCGAGAAAAAATGACCTTTTCTGCACTCCAATGTAAGTCAATGGGGCGATTTTTTGGCTATGTGCTAGAAATGAAATTGAGTGCGGATTGGATGACAGGCACCCTAGGCACCCAGGATCGGCTTTAGTTTCACGTGTATCTCTTAAGCCGGCAGAGAAAACCCACCTGATATGCGCTCCACACAATTGAATTAGAGACGCCGTTGATTTTCTATGGGAATTGCAGAAATGACTTCTAAGCCTCAAAATAATGACTTTTTTTCCTAAGGTGGTAGGAATGAAACTCAGTGCGGGCAGGATGGGGTCCCCCCTGGGCACCGCAGACCTAAGCTTGTTTAACTCCTACCTCTTAAAGGGACCGAGAAAAAATGACCTTTTCTGCACTCCAATGTAAGTCAATGGGGCGATTTTTTGGCTATGTGCTAGAAATGAAATTGAGTGCGGATTGGATGACAGGCACCCTAGGCACCCAGGATCGGCTTTAGTTTCACGTGTATCTCTTAAGCCGGCAGAGAAAACCCACCTGATATGCGCTCCACACAATTGAATTAGAGACGCCGTTGATTTTCTATGGGAATTGCAGAAATGACTTCTAAGCCTCAAAATAATGACTTTTTTTCCTAAGGTGGTAGGAATGAAACTCAGTGCGGGCTAGATGGGGTCCCCCCTGGGCACCGCAGACCTAAGCTTGTTTAACTCCTACCTCTTAAAGGGACCGAGAAAAAATGACCTTTTCTGCACTCCAATGTAAGTCAATGGGGCGATTTTTTGGCTATGTGCTAGAAATGAAATTCAGTGCGGATTGGATGACAGGCACCCTAGGCACCCAGGATCGGCTTTAGTTTCACGTGTATCTCTTAAGCCGGCAGAGAAAACCCACCTGATATGCGCTCCACACAATTGAATTAGAGACGCCGTTGATTTTCTATGGGAATTGCAGAAATGACTTCTAAGCCTCAAAATAATGACTTTTTTTCCTAAGGTGGTAGGAATGAAACTCAGTGCGGGCTGGATGGGGTCCCCCCTGGGCACCGCAGACCTAAGCTTGTTTAACTCCTACCTCTTAAAGGGACCGAGAAAAAATGACCTTTTCTGCACTCCAATGTAAGTCAATGGGGCGATTTTTTGGCTATGTGCTAGAAATGAAATTGAGTGCGGATTGGATGACAGGCACCCTAGGCACCCAGGATCGGCTTTAGTTTCACGTGTATCTCTTAAGCCGGCAGAGAAAACCCACCTGATATGCGCTCCACACAATTGAATTAGAGACGCCGTTGATTTTCTATGGGAATTGCAGAAATGACTTCTAAGCCTCAAAATAATGACTTTTTTTCCTAAGGTGGTAGGAATGAAACTCAGTGCGGGCTGGATGGGGTCCCCCCTGGGCACCGCAGACCTAAGCTTGTTTAACTCCTACCTCTTAAAGGGACCGAGAAAAAATGACCTTTTCTGCACTCCAATGTAAGTCAATGGGGCGATTTTTTGGCTATGTGCTAGAAATGAAATTCAGTGCGGATTGGATGACAGGCACCCTAGGCACCCAGGATCGGCTTTAGTTTCACGTGTATCTCTTAAGCCGGCAGAGAAAACCCACCTGATATGCGCTCCACACAATTGAATTAGAGACGCCGTTGATTTTCTATGGGAATTGCAGAAATGACTTCGAAGCCTCAAAATAATGACTTTTTTTCCTAAGGTGGTAGGAATGAAACTCAGTGCGGGCTGGATGGGGTCCCCCCTGGGCACCGCAGACCTAAGCTTGTTTAACTCCTACCTCTTAAAGGGACCGAGAAAAAATGACCTTTTCTGCACTCCAATGTAAGTCAATGGGGCGATTTTTTGGCTATGTGCTAGAAATGAAATTGAGTGCGGATTGGATGACAGGCACCCTAGGCACCCAGGATCGGCTTTAGTTTCACGTGTATCTCTTAAGCCGGCAGAGAAAACCCACCTGATATGCGCTCCACACAATTGAATTAGAGACGCCGTTGATTTTCTATGGGAATTGCAGAAATGACTTCTAAGCCTCAAAATAATGACTTTTTTTCCTAAGGTGGTAGGAATGAAACTCAGTGCGGGCTGGATGGGGTCCCCCCTGGGCACCGCAGACCTAAGCTTGTTTAACTCCTACCTCTTAAAGGGACCGAGAAAAAATGACCTTTTCTGCACTCCAATGTAAGTCAATGGGGCGATTTTTTGGCTATGTGCTAGAAATGAAATTGAGTGCGGATTGGATGACAGGCACCCTAGGCACCCAGGATCGGCTTTAGTTTCACGTGTATCTCTTAAGCCGGCAGAGAAAACCCACCTGATATGCGCTCCACACAATTGAATTAGAGACGCCGTTGATTTTCTATGGAATTGCAGAAATGACTTCTAAGCCTCAAAATAATGACTTTTTTTCCTAAGGTGGTAGGAATGAAACTCAGTGCGGGCTGGATGGGGTCCCCCCTGGGCACCGCAGACCTAAGCTTGTTTAACTCCTACCTCTTAAAGGGACCGAGAAAAAATGACCTTTTCTGCACTCCAATGTAAGTCAATGGGGCGATTTTTTGGCTATGTGCTAGAAATGAAATTGAGTGCGGATTGGATGACAGGCACCCTAGGCACCCAGGATCGGCTTTAGTTTCACGTGTATCTCTTAAGCCGGCAGAGAAAACCCACCTGATATGCGCTCCACACAATTGAATTAGAGACGCCGTTGATTTTCTATGGGAATTGCAGAAATGACTTCTAAGCCTCAAAATAATGACTTTTTTTCCTAAGGTGGTAGGAATGAAACTCAGTGCGGGCTAGATGGGGTCCCCCCTGGGCACCGCAGACCTAAGCTTGTTTAACTCCTACCTCTTAAAGGGACCGAGAAAAAATGACCTTTTCTGCACTCCAATGTAAGTCAATGGGGCGATTTTTTGGCTATGTGCTAGAAATGAAATTGAGTGCGGATTGGATGACAGGCACCCTAGGCACCCAGGATCGGCTTTAGTTTCACGTGTATCTCTTAAGCCGGCAGAGAAAACCCACCTGATATGCGCTCCACACAATTGAATTAGAGACGCCGTTGATTTTCTATGGGAATTGCAGAAATGACTTCTAAGCCTCAAAATAATGACTTTTTTTCCTAAGGTGGTAGGAATGAAACTCAGTGCGGGCTGGATGGGGTCCCCCCTGGGCACCGCAGACCTAAGCTTGTTTAACTCCTACCTCTTAAAGGGACCGAGAAAAAATGACCTTTTCTGCACTCCAATGTAAGTCAATGGGGCGATTTTTTGGCTATGTGCTAGAAATGAAATTGAGTGCGGATTGGATGACAGGCACCCTAGGCACCCAGGATCGGCTTTAGTTTCACGTGTATCTCTTAAGCCGGCAGAGAAAACCCACCTGATATGCGCTCCACACAATTGAATTAGAGACGCCGTTGATTTTCTATGGGAATTGCAGAAATGACTTCTAAGCCTCAAAATAATGACTTTTTTTCCTAAGGTGGTAGGAATGAAACTCAGTGCGGGCTGGATGGGGTCCCCCCTGGGCACCGCAGACCTAAGCTTGTTTAACTCCTACCTCTTAAAGGGACCGAGAAAAAATGACCTTTTCTGCACTCCAATGTAAGTCAATGGGGCGATTTTTTGGCTATGTGCTAGAAATGAAATTGAGTGCGGATTGGATGACAGGCACCCTAGGCACCCAGGATCGGCTTTAGTTTCACGTGTATCTCTTAAGCCGGCAGAGAAAACCCACCTGATATGCGCTCCACACAATTGAATTAGAGACGCCGTTGATTTTCTATGGGAATTGCAGAAATGACTTCTAAGCCTCAAAATAATGACTTTTTTTCCTAAGGTGGTAGGAATGAAACTCAGTGCGGGCTGGATGGGGTCCCCCCTGGGCACCGCAGACCTAAGCTTGTTTAACTCCTACCTCTTAAAGGGACCGAGAAAAAATGACCTTTTCTGCACTCCAATGTAAGTCAATGGGGCGATTTTTTGGCTATGTGCTAGAAATGAAATTGAGTGCGGATTGGATGACAGGCACCCTAGGCACCCAGGATCGGCTTTAGTTTCACGTGTATCTCTTAAGCCGGCAGAGAAAACCCACCTGATATGCGCTCCACACAATTGAATTAGAGACGCCGTTGATTTTCTATGGGAATTGCAGAAATGACTTCTAAGCCTCAAAATAATGACTTTTTTTCCTAAGGTGGTAGGAATGAAACTCAGTGCGGGCTAGATGGGGTCCCCCCTGGGCACCGCAGACCTAAGCTTGTTTAACTCCTACCTCTTAAAGGGACCGAGAAAAAATGACCTTTTCTGCACTCCAATGTAAGTCAATGGGGCGATTTTTTGGCTATGTGCTAGAAATGAAATTCAGTGCGGATTGGATGACAGGCACCCTAGGCACCCAGGATCGGCTTTAGTTTCACGTGTATCTCTTAAGCCGGCAGAGAAAACCCACCTGATATGCGCTCCACACAATTGAATTAGAGACGCCGTTGATTTTCTATGGGAATTGCAGAAATGACTTCTAAGCCTCAAAATAATGACTTTTTTTCCTAAGGTGGTAGGAATGAAACTCAGTGCGGGCTGGATGGGGTCCCCCCTGGGCACCGCAGACCTAAGCTTGTTTAACTCCTACCTCTTAAAGGGACCGAGAAAAAATGACCTTTTCTGCACTCCAATGTAAGTCAATGGGGCGATTTTTTGGCTATGTGCTAGAAATGAAATTCAGTGCGGATTGGATGACAGGCACCCTAGGCACCCAGGATCGGCTTTAGTTTCACGTGTATCTCTTAAGCCGGCAGAGAAAACCCACCTGATATGCGCTCCACACAATTGAATTAGAGACGCCGTTGATTTTCTTACAAATTAAGTTTTTATTAAAAGAAAAGAATTTTTTAACAATAAGTGTAAAGTTATCATTCGCTTAAGATAAAGTATGCTGAATATAGACATTAGAAAAAATAGGATAGGTAGGGAGGTATGTGTGCAGCTAATTAAAAAAAAAAAAATTATGGTAAACCCTGATACTTATACAATGTTGGCGTCTCGAAGGCACCTCCCAATACAATATTTGAAATTAAGTTTTTGAGATATGAATGCTTAAATCAGTTGTGAGCTTCCTAACTTCAAAATTACCATTTTTTGATTCCTTGAAGTGTCTCCGTGGCGCCAAAACATGATTTCGAAAACAGCTGCACACGAGAAAAAATAAAAAATAAAAAAAAAATAAAAATAAAGTAAAGATAAAGGAGAAAGGGACAGATAAAAGAAAACAAAAAAAAAAAAAGAAAACCAAAAAAGCGTACCAAGTACGCGGGGGGACTAATGGTGACAATAGTCACAAAGTCTTGTTTAAACAAGACAAACTATGGGGGTACGTGGATTGGAGCACTGGTGGACTTACAAAATAATAGCTTAGTCTTGGCCTAGTTTGCATTATTAAAAAGATTGTTAAATTATCAAACGTCTCCCAATGTATAAGTCAAGCTATATAATCCAATCAGAGAAAGGGAGTGTCACTTCAAATGCTCACAGTAATGTCTAGTTTAAGGAGTCCTCTTCATCAACTGAGGAAGCGGAGCGGGAGCGTAAACTTTACTTGTCATGCTAAGTGAAGTTTTAATGCGTAGTTGTATGCGAATGAGTTCGATCTTTTTAATGTACTATAATTGAACTCCATTATAGCACGTTAAGAGAGATCAGCAAAGATATATATTATCTTTAGTTCAAGAAAGATTATATGAAATAATACTATGCAACTTAAATACTGCAATAAAGATCAGTTATGTGATGATAACATACTAATAAAGAATGATAATTTGTATCGAAGATCTTCCCCTTCAAGTGATCCTCTTCTTCCTGTGTAGTAGAGGATTTGAAGCATGATCCTCCAGAATTGTGTTTATCGATGAGCTGGCACGTGTCTGGGTGATATAAGTTGGTAGCGGTAAAACCATTGTGCGATGGAGCTCGGACCAATCCGGTAAATATAGATTTTGCAAGTTCAGGGTAGATAGAAAGCCGGGCAAATCAGCTGGATCTCTTAAGGTAGCTGTACCTCCTGGATGTCTGACGGAGAGGGAAAAAGGGAATCCCCATCTATATAGTAAATTACGTTCTTGTAACTTCTGTGTTAAAGGTCTCAAAGTGGCTCTTTGTGTTAGAGTCAGAAGTGAAAGATCGTTATAAAGTTGTATCCTGTTTCCATGAAGATCAATATTTTTTAAGGATCTTGCTCTCGCCATTATTTGTTCTTTCAATGTGTAAAGATGAATTCTACAGATAACATCCCTCGGTTCTTTAGGGTCACTACCTTTAGATTTTAAAGCTCTATAAGCTCTATCGATTTCAATATGTTCATCATGTGGACGATCAAGGATTTTATTGAAGATTGATGTTAGGACTCCCATGAGCTCACTTGGCTTAATTTCTTCAGGTAATCCTCTTATCTTAATATTGTTCTTTCTACTTCGATTTTCTGCATCATCCAGTCTCATTATGAGCATCCTTTGAGAGATCTGCAAAGACTGAGTAGTATAGATTAATTCATTTATCTGGGATTCTTGTTTGGTTTGTATTTTTCCCATATTCTCTAAGGATTTTTCTAATGCCGTTATCTTATTTTGTACCACACTAAGATCTTTTTTCCAAAGAGCTTTCATCTCTATCACCATATTTTTAATATCTTCTTTAGTAGGGATCAATGATAGAAGAGCTTGGAGCTCAGGGTGTCCTTTTAAAGCTTTAATTGCATTTTCTGTAGATATGGTTGGTTCCGATTTTTTAGGGGATGGATTATAGATAACTGAATGAGAGGAAGATGATGAAGTGTCACCCGAGGCTTTGTCGTTTTTGAGATATAAAGATTTATTTAAATTTTCCGTACTAATTGGAGTATATGAAGCTTGTGTTCCATGTGGTATTTCTGTATTTTCATTCTCGTTAATGGAGTTAACAGTAATTTTTTGACCCGTAGCAGGTATGCTTTTTTTG
Organism: Dendropsophus ebraccatus; assembly: GCF_027789765.1. NCBI lineage: Eukaryota > Metazoa > Chordata > Amphibia > Anura > Hylidae > Dendropsophus > Dendropsophus ebraccatus. The sequence goes on along the minus strand of NW_027209942.1, from coordinate 142,481 downwards.
CTATGATCAGTCCTTAAGTGTGCATTTATGGTTGCCATTTCTATGTTTGTTTCCATTTTAGTCCCAAACAGAATGGTTGCCGATCTTTTATGGTGTGGGATTGTTTCTATTTTAGTTATGTGTATTTGATTTTTCTTAATGGGGTTTTGTTGTGGAGCATGAGCACCATCTAGTGGCTTACTTACAGTTGCATTTTTTTCTTTCAGTCCTGGGTTCTGGATATGGCCGGTTTTCAGAGCTGTATGAGAAGCCGAGTCATCCAAGATGGCCGCTGTTTCACTTTCAATAAGGCCGATACTGTCTTTGTTTTTGCCTCTGATGCTTCTCTTCTGTAGCTCTGTTTCTTTGTTAGCTGACCTGCGATTGATCTTGAGAGCTTCCTTTCTCTTCTTCTTCAGGTTTTGACTCTGTGAACCCGACATTTCTGCTGTAAATCCCATCAAAGCTCTGGCCAAGGATGGAGAGCCTCTTACATGCGACTGTCACTTCAGCACTCCAAGCCACGCCCGCCCGCCGTTGATTTTCTATGGGAATTGCAGAAATGACTTCTGTTTCAATAAGTTTTTATTGGAGAAAGTTTTCAAAATTATTTTCAATTACAGTAACAGAGCAGAGAAAAGGGAAAAGGAGGGCAAGAGAACAGCAACCCTCAACGCATATATGTCGCAGAAATAACAAGAGCAACCCTGCCAGGCGCCTCCCCCAACGCCTCCCGATATATCTATAAGTGTGGAGTCTGTGGAAACGTCAAGCGTGGGCAACAACAAGATGTCCCCTCACTTGATTACAAGAATATAGCTGGCAAGTGCACACTTAAATAGTACAAAATGTCGGGAGATCATCAATGAGGGATAGCAGTGGAGGCAGGCGCCAGACACAGGGCGCTACAAGAAAACAAAAGAAAAGAAAAACTACAATCATACAACAAAGAAAAGAACAAAGAAAAGAAAGGCCTAAAAAGTAGGCCACACAAATATGCTCATAACAAGGCATAAACATACCTGGTGATATTCAGAGACACATGGAGGTCCACGCCGCTACATCTACTCAGAAGAAAGGTTAAAGACATACAGTGTCGGCTCAACCCATGGGGGGGTATGTAACTACTGTGGATGCGTTCCGTCAGCTCTAGAGGAGACCCAATGTAACCGATGATAAAAAACTGTGAGGTAAGATAACTAGGAGCAATAGGCTGGAGAGTGGAGTGTGCTATGTTCCCAAGGCGCCCAAGTCCCACTGAAAGATTTTATAGTGTGATTGCTCAGAGCTATGAGTCTTTCTAAGAAATAGCAAGTACGCACATCGGTGATAATTTCCCCTATTTCTGGGGGGGCCTGGGATTTCCAATGTCTCGTTATCCCCAACTTTACGACTGTTAAAATTTTGCAAAAAAGGGGCTTCACTGGGGAGGGAAGTCCCTCTAATTGTAAGAATAGCAACGCCTGCGGGGCCGTGAGGGACACTTGGACGCCTGTGGCATCCAACAAGAGACGAGTAACCCCTGCCCAGAATGATGCAAGACAAGGGCATTCCCACAATACATGTAACAATGTGCCTACCTGACCGCATCCCCTCCAGCACAGTGGTGGGCTGTTGGGGAATAAAATATGCAATTTTTGGGGGGTATAGTACCATAGTAAGCGTACTTTTACGGCGTTTTCTCGGTGAGCAGCTGATATGGCAGACTTCATGGACCACTTATATGCCGAGAGCCATTGGTCATCTGTAAATGACTGAGATAGACTCCGTTCCCAACTCTTCAACGCAGTAGGTTTAAAAAAATCATGAAAACCGCCTAGCCACTCATAAAGTGAGCGTAGGCCTTTTGTACGGGCCACAAAGGCTTGATAAAGGGAGAGGTCCCAGTAGGCTGCAGCATCAGGCAGCTCAGTGAGGCAATGCCTAATTTGGAGATATAGGAAAAATGAGGACGAGGGTAGGGCATATTTCTTAGTTAGGTGTTGGAAGTCGTGAAGGTGTCCGTCCCGCGACAAGTCTTTAATTCTTACCAGGCCTTTGTTGCGCCATTGTGTCAATACTGTCGAGGAAATGTGTGGCAAAGTTGCGGTCAAAGCATCAACGGGAACAGGGAGATCTATGAGTTTATATTGTCGTTGCCCCAAGACGTGCAAGTGTGTCCAGCATTTAAGGGTAGCGGTCATAGCAGGGGGGTAATTGGGGGGTATCGGTCGTTTGTTCCAAATGTGGGAGAATATTATGGCGTTGAGGGGAGGCTTGCAGTAGAAGTCCTCTATTTGCTGCCAAGGCTTAAAATCTGAGGATGGGGTGAGCCATTCACGAGCCTGATGAAGCAATGTGGCTCTGTAATAGTTGTAGATATTAGGGACGCCAAGGCCACCAAGTAGAGGAGGTCTAATCAGAACTTTATATGCTATCCGGGGATGTTTGTTGTTCCAAATAAATTTAGAAGTCATTGTGCGGGCTTTCCTAAAAAAGCTAAGAGGAATATGGATCGGCAATGCTCTGAACAGGTAGAGAAGGCGGGGTAGTAACAGCATTTTGAATGCAGCAATCCTGCCAGACCAGGATATCTCCAATTTGGATATATCATTGGCCGCCTTCTGTAACTCCGCCAGAAGGGGAACATAGTTCCTGTGGTACAGTTGTCGAAGATTAGCAGTAATGTGGGTACCCAAGTACTTAATGGATTCCTGTTGCCAATCCAAATTACATTGCCCTCTCAACCAGTTCAGATCAGTTTGGGTCATGTTTAGAGGGAGGGCTTCGGATTTGGAGGAGTTTAGTTTGTAGTATGAAACCTTGCTGAAATCAGATAATAGAATTAATGCTCTGGGGAGAGACTTTAGTGGGCGGGCCAGGGTCAGTATGACATCATCGGCATATAGTGACAATTTATGTACAGTGTGACCAATTTGTATGCCTTCTATTTGGGGGTCATCCCTCAACAGTTGAGCTAAGGGTTCCATCGACATAACGAATAAGAGGGGGGAGAAGGGACAGCCCTGTCTAGTGCCATTCGTTATGTGGAATGTGGGGGACAGCGTGCCATTAATAAATACTTTTGCGGAAGGGGCAGAATACAAGGCCTGAATACTTTGCAGTATAGGACCCTGTAGGCCAAGCTTCTGTAGCACCGAGAAGGCAAACGACCAAGAAATGCGGTCGAATGCCTTCTCGGCGTCAAGAGAGACCGCGATAGCCGGGGTCTTTTTCAGATTTACATGATGAAATATGTTCACCACCCTCCTCGTGTTATCATATGTTTGCCTATGTTTTAGGAAACCAGTTTGGTCCCTGTGTATCAGTGAAGGTAATATCTCTGCTAAACGTGAGGCCAGAATTTTCGCATATATCTTCACATCACAGTTTAGCAAAGAGATTGGGCGAAAGTTTGCTGGCCTGTCGGGTACTTTCCCAGGTTTGGGGAGGGCAACTATAATAGCCGCTTGGTTTTCAGGGGGCATCGAGCCCTTAGTCTGAGACTCCTCAAAAAACTTAGTCAAAAAGGGGGAAAGAATGTCTGAGAACACTCTATAATAGAGGCAAGTGAGCCCGTCCGGGCCTGGAGACTTGCCAATTGGGGAGTCTTTTATGGCCTGGCAGACTTCCGCGCATGATATGGGGCAATTGAGTGCTTCTAATTGTTCTGGGGACAGGGAGGGAAGTTTTATTTTGTTTAAGAAATCCTCAATTTCTTGGGCAGTAGGCTGATGGGTATGTGTATCTGATTGTAGATTATACAGCTGCGCATAGTATGCTTGAAAGTTGGAGGCTATGTCCCTGGGGTCTATTAGTTTGCTTCCAGATACAGAGTCCAAAAGATATGGAATACGGGATTTGGTGTGTTGTGCTTTAATTTTTCTTGCTAAGGTTTTCCCAGCCTTGTCTCCCTCAGAATAAAATACTGATTTGGCCTTATGCAAGGATCTCTCATAATCTGCTAGTAAAAGAATGCGGAGGTCTTCACGTGACTTTTTAAGTTCCAATAACGTCTGAGGGGATTGGTTAGTTTTATGTAGCGTGTCCAAACGCTTGACCTCAGAAAGGAGGAAATCAAACTGCTTAGACCGTTCCTTTTTGACCCAGGAGCCTATTTGTATCAGCTTCCCCCGTACGACCGCCTTATGGGCGTTCCACAAGGTGCTAGCAGAGACCTCATTGGTGTCGTTCTCTTTGAAATAATTCTTCAAGGATTCTGATATTTGTATGCTATATTTCTCTTGGGATATGATGTGGGAATTGCACCGCCAGAGGTACGTAGGGGGGGCATCTACTTGTTCACTAAGGGAGAATAACAGAGGGCTGTGATCAGACCAAGTTCCCGTTACAATTCTGGAGGTGTGAAGTCGGTAAAGGGCGTCCCTATCTAATATGGCAAGGTCTATCCTAGAATAAGAATCTGCTACGTGGGAATAGTGGGTGAAGTCTGTCTCATTACCATGCTGAGCCCGCCAAGCGTCGTATAGCTCCGACTGCCAAAATACGTCATCTAATGAAGGCTTAGCGTAGGGGCCCTTGTACGTAGAATCTCTTACCAAATCCGGCACAGCATTAAAGTCCCCACATAGCACTAATTGTCCCTGTTTATGCTGATTAATGATCCTGAGGATTTTCCTAGCAAATTTGACTTGGCCAGTGTTTGGGGCATATACTGAAACTATGGTATATTCTGTATTATTAATAGAGCAAGTTAAGAGGAGATAGCGTCCTTCGGAGTCTGCAATTACTTTATGTACTGTGACCGCTATGGTATTCTTGAAGGCTATGAAGGTTCCCCTCCTCTTCGAATGAAAGTGGGAGTGGTGGATAATAGGGAATTGAGGGTGACGAAGTCTATGGGCATCTGTCTTTATAATGTGCGATTCCTGCACACAGACAACGTCACCTCGCAGGGCTTTAATTTCCCTCCATAGGTGAGATCGCCTCTGTGGGGAATTCAGGCCACATACATTATATGAGATAAATGTTATAACCATAGGAGGTAGCGTGAGAGAGCTGATGTGTGATGTGTATTACCTAAAAGGAGAGCGACGGACACATAGGCAGAGTTCCCCCCATGCAGGCCGACATATAGGAGATGAGCAGCGTGGAGCTCCATGTCTAGAAAAGAAAGATAACAAAGAGAAGATAAGACAATCAGAATAATAAACATAACAAAAACCAAAAGCATCCCAGTATGGGATGACCAAAGAAACACACACTCAAAGTGTTAACTAAAAAGTTAACAAAAAATGAAAGGGGCACAACAGTCCGGACAAAACAGCCGAACAGGAGGAAGAAGCACAGGGAAACCACATCAAAGGTCCTGCTTCCATGAATCAGCGTCGACCTCTCTTGGATGATCGAGCGGGTTGCCAATCCGCCTCCGGTCGGAAACCCCTGGAGGTTGAAGCAGTCGGGATATTAGCTGGTTCCAGGTTCCACTGTCGAAGCATCAATGTCCCTTCTTCGATGTTGGAGATCACACTCGTTCTACCATCGCGCGTCACCAGCAGCTTCGCAGGATATCCCCATCTATACATGACATTGGCAGATCTCAAGGTAGCAGTAATTGGAGCCATAGACCTGCGCCATTGTAGGGTGTTAGAGGACAGATCATTGAACACCGCAATGGATGTAAACTTTTCTGAAAAGTCCTTTTTTGTTCTGCAGACTTGCATGAATGCCTCTTTAACGTGGAAGTAGTGCACTCTAGCCAGGGTGTCTCTGGGGGCATCATCCGGTAAATGTCTCGGTCTTGGCACCCTGTGCGCTCTATCTATCGTTAAATCACGGTGTGAGCTATCCGGGAGAGCTTCTTTTATGAATTTTTGTACGAAGTGAAGAAGCTCCGGTTGTGAGACAGACTCCGGGATACCACGCAATTTGATATTGTTACGCCTGGAGCGGTCCTCCAGGTCGTCAATTTTGCTCTGTAGACGTTGTACCTCAATCCTGAGGTCAGTATGATCATCATACAGTTCGTTATGAGCAGTCACTAACTCCCCCATCTTCTTCTCAATATGATCGGTTCTGTGACCCAAGTCCACTATGTCCGATCTCAAAGGCCTTAAAGCTTTCTCCATCCTGTTATCTAGAGATTCTCTGAAGGCCATGAGCATATTCTTCATGGACATGTCAGTCGTAGGGACAGCCTCCGTCTGTAGGGAATCAAAGCTATCAGACTCCGGTGGAGTGTCCGAGCTCAATATATGCTCAGAGATGTTAACGGGTTCAGCCCGCGTGGGGCCCCGGTTACCAGAGTCACTGTCGCGTGGAGATCGGGGAGGCAGAGGGACAGAGCTTGTGGGCCTAGCAGCCCCGGGGCCTAACAGCGCCTCCGGCGATAACGTAGTCTCTGCAGCGAGGTCCCCTCCGGTAGCCTCCTCCGGAAGATCGGCCAGGGGAGCAAATTTGTTGTCCCGGAGGATCTCCCTACCTTCCGGCAGATCAGGAATAGAGGATGAGCTGCTGTCCCCGTCATCATCTCCCCGCCGGGCCTCAGCGCCATCTTGTTGTCCCGCATACGGGAAGAAGGCTGTCATTTTCCCGGTATTGGAGCGATTTTTCCCCTTCTTTGAAGGTCTGGACATGCTCCAGGAAGGTTCCGACACGGCTCGGGTACAATTCTGAGTAAGTTCAGAGATCCCCAGAGTGGTATTCTTGCTATAATGAGTCGCTGAAGCAGGAGCGGCTTCTCCGTGCGACTACTCCATTCGGCAGCAGGCCACGCCCCCCCCGCAGAAATGACTTCTAAGCCTCAAAATAATGACTTTTTTTCCTAAGGTGGTAGGAATGAAACTCAGTGCGGGCTGGATGGGGTCCCCCCTGGGCACCGCAGACCTAAGCTTGTTTAACTCCTACCTCTTAAAGGGACCGAGAAAAAATGACCTTTTCTGCACTCCAATGTAAGTCAATGGGGCGATTTTTTGGCTATGTGCTAGAAATGAAATTCAGTGCGGATTGGATGACAGGCACCCTAGGCACCCAGGATCGGCTTTAGTTTCACGTGTATCTCTTAAGCCGGCAGAGAAAACCCACCTGATATGCGCTCCACACAATTGAATTAGAGACGCCGTTGATTTTCTATGGGAATTGCAGAAATGACTTCTAAGCCTCAAAATAATGACTTTTTTTTCCTAAGGTGGTAGGAATGAAACTCAGTGCGGGCTGGATGGGGTACCCCCTGGGCACCGCAGACCTAAGCTTGTTTAACTCCTACCTCTTAAAGGGACCGAGAAAAAATGACCTTTTCTGCACTCCAATGTAAGTCAATGGGGCGATTTTTTGGCTATGTGCTAGAAATGAAATTCAGTGCGGATTGGATGACAGGCACCCTAGGGCACCCAGGATCGGCTTTAGTTTCACGTGTATCTCTTAAGCCGGCAGAGAAAACCCACCTGATATGCGCTCCACACAATTGAATAGAGACGCCGTTGATTTTCTATGGGAATTGCAGAAATGACTTCTAAGCCTCGAAATAATGACTTTTTTTCCTAAGGTGGTAGGAATGAAACTCAGTGCGGGCTGGATGGGGTCCCCCCTGGGCACCGCAGACCTAAGCTTGTTTAACTCCTACCTCTTAAAGGGACCGAGAAAAAATGACCTTTTCTGCACTCCAATGTAAGTCAATGGGGCGATTTTTTGGCTATGAGCTAGAAATGAAATTCAGTGCGGATTGGATGACAGGCACCCTAGGGCACCCAGGATCGGCTTTAGTTTCACGTGTATCTCTTAAGCCGGCAGAGAAAACCCACCTGATATGCGCTCCACACAATTGAATTAGAGACGCCGTTGATTTTCTATGGGAATTGCAGAAATGACTTCTAAGCCTCGAAATAATGACTTTTTTTCCTAAGGTGGTAGGAATGAAACTCAGTGCGGGCTGGATGGGGTCCCCCCTGGGCACCGCAGACCTAAGCTTGTTTAACTCCTACCTCTTAAAGGGACCGAGAAAAAATGACCTTTTCTGCACTCCAATGTAAGTCAATGGGGCGATTTTTTGGCTATGTGCTAAAAATGAAATTCAGTGCGGATTGGATGACAGGCACCCTAGGGCACCCAGGATCGGCTTTAGTTTCACGTGTATCTCTTAAGCCGGCAGAGAAAACCCACCTGATATGCGCTCCACACAATTGAATAGAGACGCCATTGATTTTCTATGGGAATTGCAGAAATGACTTCTAAGCCTCAAAATAATGACTTTTTTTCCTAAGGTGGTAGGAATGAAACTCAGTGCGGGCTGGATGGGGTCCCCCCTGGGCACCGCAGACCTAAGCTTGTTTAACTCCTACCTCTTAAAGAACTTAGAAAAAATGACCTTTTCTGCACTCCAATGTAAGTCAATGGGGCGATTTTTTGGCTATGTGCTAGAAATGAAATTCAGTGCGGATTGGATGACAGGCACCCTAGGCACCCAGGATCGGCTTTAGTTTCACGTGTATCTCTTAAGCCGGCAGAGAAAACCCACCTGATATGCGCTCCACACAATTGAATTAGAGACGCCGTTGATTTTCTATGGGAATTGCAGAAATGACTTCTAAGCCTCGAAAATAATGACTTTTTTTCCTAAGGTGGTAGGAATGAAACTCAGTGTGGGCTGGATGGGGTCCCCCCTGGGCACCGCAGACCTAAGCTTGTTTAACTCCTACCTCTTAAAGGGACCGAGAAAAAATGACCTTTTCTGCACTCCAATGTAAGTCAATGGGGCGATTTTTTGGCTATGTGCTAGAAATGAAATTGAGTGCGGATTGGATGACAGGCACCCTAGGGCACCCAGGATCGGCTTTAGTTTCATGTGTATCTCTTAAGCCGGCAGAGAAAACCCACCTGATATGCGCTCCACACAATTGAATAGAGACGCCGTTGATTTTCTATGGGAATTGCAGAAATGACTTCTAAGCCTCGAAAATAATGACTTTTTTTCCTAAGGTGGTAGGAATGAAACTCAGTGCGGGCTGGATGGGGTCCCCCCTGGGCACCGCAGACCTAAGCTTGTTTAACTCCTACCTCTTAAAGGGACCGAGAAAAAATGACCTTTTCTGCACTCCAATGTAAGTCAATGGGGCGATTTTTTGGCTATGTGCTAGAAATGAAATTGAGTGCGGATTGGATGAACAGGCACCCTAGGCTCCCAGGATCGGCTTTAGTTTCACTGTGTATCTCTTAAGCCGGCAGAGAAAACCCACCTGATATGCGCTCCACACAATTGAATAGAGACGCCGTTGATTTTCTATGGGAATTGCAGAAATGACTTCTAAGCCTCGAAAATAATGACTTTTTTTCCTAAGGTGGTAGGAATGAAACTCAGTGCGGGCTGGATGGGGTCCCCCCTGGGCACCGCAGACCTAAGCTTGTTTAACTCCTACCTCTTAAAGGGACCGAGAAAAAATGACCTTTTCTGCACTCCAATGTAAGTCAATGGGGCGATTTTTTGGCTATGTGCTAGAAATGAAATTGCAGTGCGGATTGGATGACAGGCACCCTAGGCACCCAGGATCGGCTTTAGTTTCACGTGTATCTCTTAAGCCGGCAGAGAAAACCCACCTGATATGCGCTCCACACAATTGAATAGAGACGCCGTTGATTTTCTATGGGAATTGCAGAAATGACTTCTAAGCCTCAAAATAATGACTTTTTTTCCTAAGGTGGTAGGAATGAAACTCAGTGCGGGCTGGATGGGGTCCCCCCTGGGCACCGCAGACCTAAGCTTGTTTAACTCCTACCTCTTAAAGGGACCGAGAAAAAATGACCTTTTCTGCACTCCAATGTAAGTCAATGGGGCGATTTTTTGGCTATGTGCTAGAAATGAAATTCAGTGCGGATTGGATGACAGGCACCCTAGGCACCCAGGATCAGGCTTTAGTTTCACGTGTATCTCTTAAGCCGGCAGAGAAAACCCACCTGATATGCGCTCCACACAATTGAATTAGAGACGCCGTTGATTTTCTTACAAATTAAGTTTTTATTAAAAGAAAAGAATTTTTTAACAATAAGTGTAAAGTTATCATTCGCTTAAGATAAAGTATGCTGAATATAGACATTAGAAAAAATAGGATAGGTAGGGAGGTATGTGTGCAGCTAATTAAAAAAAAAAAAAATTATGGTAAACCCTGATACTTATACAATGTTGGCGTCTCGAAGGCACCTCCCAATACAATATTTGAAATTAAGTTTTTGAGATATGAATGCTTAAATCAGTTGTGAGCTTCCTAACTTCAAAATTACCATTTTTTGATTCCTTGAAGTGTCTCCGTGGCGCCAAAACATGATTTCGAAAACAGCTGCACACGAGAAAAAATAAAAAATAAAAAAAAAATAAAAATAAAGTAAAGATAAAGGAGAAAGGGACAGATAAAAGAAAACAAAAAAAAAAAAAGAAAACCAAAAAAGCGTACCAAGTACGCGGGGGGACTAATGGTGACAATAGTCACAAAGTCTTGTTTAAACAAGACAAACTATGGGGGTACGTGGATTGGAGCACTGGTGGACTTACAAAATAATAGCTTAGTCTTGGCCTAGTTTGCATTATTAAAAAGATTGTTAAATTATCAAACGTCTCCCAATGTATAAGTCAAGCTATATAATCCAATCAGAGAAAGGGAGTGTCACTTCAAATGCTCACAGTAATGTCTAGTTTAAGGAGTCCTCTTCATCAACTGAGGAAGCGGAGCGGGAGCGTAAACTTTACTTGTCATGCTAAGTGAAGTTTTAATGCGTAGTTGTATGCGAATGAGTTCGATCTTTTTAATGTACTATAATTGAACTCCATTATAGCACGTTAAGAGAGATCAGCAAAGATATATATTATCTTTAGTTCAAGAAAGATTATATGAAATAATACTATGCAACTTAAATACTGCAAACAGAAGAAAGATCAGTTATGTGATGATAACATACTAATAAAGAATGATAATTTGTATCGAAGATCTTCCCCTTCAAGTGATCCTCTTCTTCCTGTGTAGTAGAGGATTTGAAGCATGATCCTCCAGAATTGTGTTTATCGATGAGCTGGCACGTGTTTGGGTGATATAAGTTGGTAGCGGTAAAACCATTGTGCGATGGAGCTCGGACCAATCCGGTAAATATAGATTTTGCAAGTTCAGGGTAGATAGAAAGCCGGGCAAATCAGCTGGATCTCTTAAGGTAGCTGTACCTCCTGGATGTCTGACGGAGAGGGAAAAAGGGAATCCCCATCTATATAGTAAATTACGTTCTTGTAACTTCTGTGTTAAAGGTCTCAAAGTGGCTCTTTGTGTTAGAGTCAGAAGTGAAAGATCGTTATAAAGTTGTATCCTGTTTCCATGAAGATCAATATTTTTTAAGGATCTTGCTCTCGCCATTATTTGTTCTTTCAATGTGTAAAGATGAATTCTACAGATAACATCCCTCGGTTCTTTAGGGTCACTACCTTTAGATTTTAAAGCTCTATAAGCTCTATCGATTTCAATATGTTCATCATGTGGACGATCAAGGATTTTATTGAAGATTGATGTTAGGACTCCCATGAGCTCACTTGGCTTAATTTCTTCAGGTAATCCTCTTATCTTAATATTGTTCTTTCTACTTCGATTTTCTGCATCATCCAGTCTCATTATGAGCATCCTTTGAGAGATCTGCAAAGACTGAGTAGTATAGATTAATTCATTTATCTGGGATTCTTGTTTGGTTTGTATTTTTCCCATATTCTCTAAGGATTTTTCTAATGCCGTTATCTTATTTTGTACCACACTAAGATCTTTTTTCCAAAGAGCTTTCATCTCTATCACCATATTTTTAATATCTTCTTTAGTAGGGATCAATGATAGAAGAGCTTGGAGCTCAGGGTGTCCTTTTAAAGCTTTAATTGCATTTTCTGTAGATATGGTTGGTTCCGATTTTTTAGGGGATGGATTATAGATAACTGAATGAGAGGAAGATGATGAAGTGTCACCCGAGGCTTTGTCGTTTTTGAGATATAAAGATTTATTTAAATTTTCCGTACTAATTGGAGTATATGAAGCTTGTGTTCCATGTGGTATTTCTGTATTTTCATTCTCGTTAATGGAGTTAACAGTAATTTTTTGACCCGTAGCAGGTATGCTTTTTTTGCTATGATCAGTCCTTAAGTGTGCATTTATGGTTGCCATTTCTATGTTTGTTTCCATTTTAGTCCCAAACAGAATGGTTGCCGATCTTTTATGGTGTGGGATTGTTTCTATTTTAGTTATGTGTATTTGATTTTTCTTAATGGGGTTTTGTTGTGGAGCATGAGCACCATCTAGTGGCTTACTTACAGTTGCATTTTTTTCTTTCAGTCCTGGGTTCTGGATATGGCCGGTTTTCAGAGCTGTATGAGAAGCCGAGTCATCCAAGATGGCCGCTGTTTCACTTTCAATAAGGCCGATACTGTCTTTGTTTTTGCCTCTGATGCTTCTCTTCTGTAGCTCTGTTTCTTTGTTAGCTGACCTGCGATTGATCTTGAGAGCTTCCTTTCTCTTCTTCTTCAGGTTTTGACTCTGTGAACCCGACATTTCTGCTGTAAATCCCATCAAAGCTCTGGCCAAGGATGGAGAGCCTCTTACATGCGACTGTCACTTCAGCACTCCAAGCCACGCCCGCCCGCCGTTGATTTTCTATGGGAATTGCAGAAATGACTTCTAAGCCTCAAAATAATGACTTTTTTTCCTAAGGTGGTAGGAATGAAACTCAGTGCGGGCTAGATGGGGTCCCCCCTGGGCACCGCAGACCTAAGCTTGTTTAACTCCTACCTCTTAAAGGGACCGAGAAAAAATGACCTTTTCTGCACTCCAATGTAAGTCAATGGGGCGATTTTTTGGCTATGTGCTAGAAATGAAATTCAGTGCGGATTGGATGACAGGCACCCTGGGGACCCAGGATCGGCTTTAGTTTCATGTGTATCTCTTAAGCCGGCAGAGAAAACCCACCTGATATGCGCTCCACACAATTGAATAGAGACGCCGTTGATTTTCTATGGGAATTGCAGAAATGACTTCTAAGCCTCGAAATAATGACTTTTTTTCCTAAGGTGGTAGGAATGAAACTCAGTGCGGGCTGGATGGGGTCCCCCCTGGGCACCGCAGACCTAAGCTTGTTTAACTCCTACCTCTTAAAGGTACCGAGAAAAAATGACCTTTTCTGCACTCCAATGTAAGTCAATGGGGCGATTTTTTGGCTATGTGCTAGAAATGAAATTGAGTGCGGATTGGATAACAGGCACCCTAGGCACCCAGGATCGGCTTTAGTTTCATGTGTATCTCTTAAGCCGGCAGAGAAAACCCACCTGATATGCGCTCCACACAATTGAATAGAGACGCCGTTGATTTTCTATGGGAATTGCAGAAATGACTTCTAAGCCTCGAAATAATGACTTTTTTTCCTAAGGTGGTAGGAATGAAACTCAGTGGGGGCTGGATGGGGTCCCCCCTGGGCACCGCAGACCTAAGCTTGTTTAACTCCTACCTCTTAAAGGGACCGAGAAAAAATGACCTTTTCTGCACTCCAATGTAAGTCAATGGGGCGATTTTTTGGCTATGTGCTAGAAATGAAATTGAGTGCGGATTGGATGACAGGCACCCTAGGCACCCAGGATCGGCTTTAGTTTCACGTGTATCTCTTAAGCCGGCAGAGAAAACCCACCTGATATGCGCTCCACACAATTGAATTAGAGACGCCGTTGATTTTCTATGGGAATTGCAGAAATGACTTCTAAGCCTCAAAATAATGACTTTTTTTCCTAAGATGGTAGGAATGAAACTCAGTGCGGGCTGGATGGGGTCCCCCCTGGGCACCGCAGACCTAAGCTTGTTTAACTCCTACCTCTTAAAGGGACCGAGAAAAAATGACCTTTTCTGCACTCCAATGTAAGTCAATGGGGCGATTTTTTGGCTATGTGCTAGAAATGAAATTGAGTGCGGATTGGATGACAGGCACCCTAGGCACCCAGGATCGGCTTTAGTTTCACGTGTATCTCTTAAGCCGGCAGAGAAAACCCACCTGATATGCGCTCCACACAATTGAATTAGAGACGCCGTTGATTTTCTATGGGAATTGCAGAAATGACTTCTAAGCCTCAAAATAATGACTTTTTTTCCTAAGGTGGTAGGAATGAAACTCAGTGCGGGCTAGATGGGGTCCCCCCTGGGCACCGCAGACCTAAGCTTGTTTAACTCCTACCTCTTAAAGGGACCGAGAAAAAATGACCTTTTCTGCACTCCAATGTAAGTCAATGGGGCGATTTTTTGGCTATGTGCTAGAAATGAAATTGAGTGCGGATTGGATAACAGGCACCCTAGGCACCCAGGATCGGCTTTAGTTTCATGTGTATCTCTTAAGCCGGCAGAGAAAACCCACCTGATATGCGCTCCACACAATTGAATTAGAGACGCCGTTGATTTTCGATGGAAATTGCAGAAATGACTTCTAAGCCTCAAAATAATGACTTTTTTTCCTAAGGTGGTAGGAATGAAACTCAGTGCGGGCTGGATGGGGTCCCCCCTGGGCACCGCAGACCTAAGCTTGTTTAACTCCTACCTCTTAAAGGGACCGAGAAAAAATGACCTTTTCTGCACTCCAATGTAAGTCAATGGGGCGATTTTTTGGCTATGTGCTAGAAATGAAATTGAGTGCGGATTGGATGACAGGCACCCTAGGCACCCAGGATCGGCTTTAGTTTCACGTGTATCTCTTAAGCCGGCAGAGAAAACCCACCTGATATGCGCTCCACACAATTGAATTAGAGACGCCGTTGATTTTCTATGGGAATTGCAGAAATGACTTCTAAGCCTCAAAATAATGACTTTTTTTCCTAAGGTGGTAGGAATGAAACTCAGTGCGGGCAGGATGGGGTCCCCCCTGGGCACCGCAGACCTAAGCTTGTTTAACTCCTACCTCTTAAAGGGACCGAGAAAAAATGACCTTTTCTGCACTCCAATGTAAGTCAATGGGGCGATTTTTTGGCTATGTGCTAGAAATGAAATTGAGTGCGGATTGGATGACAGGCACCCTAGGCACCCAGGATCGGCTTTAGTTTCACGTGTATCTCTTAAGCCGGCAGAGAAAACCCACCTGATATGCGCTCCACACAATTGAATTAGAGACGCCGTTGATTTTCTATGGGAATTGCAGAAATGACTTCTAAGCCTCAAAATAATGACTTTTTTTCCTAAGGTGGTAGGAATGAAACTCAGTGCGGGCTAGATGGGGTCCCCCCTGGGCACCGCAGACCTAAGCTTGTTTAACTCCTACCTCTTAAAGGGACCGAGAAAAAATGACCTTTTCTGCACTCCAATGTAAGTCAATGGGGCGATTTTTTGGCTATGTGCTAGAAATGAAATTCAGTGCGGATTGGATGACAGGCACCCTAGGCACCCAGGATCGGCTTTAGTTTCACGTGTATCTCTTAAGCCGGCAGAGAAAACCCACCTGATATGCGCTCCACACAATTGAATTAGAGACGCCGTTGATTTTCTATGGGAATTGCAGAAATGACTTCTAAGCCTCAAAATAATGACTTTTTTTCCTAAGGTGGTAGGAATGAAACTCAGTGCGGGCTGGATGGGGTCCCCCCTGGGCACCGCAGACCTAAGCTTGTTTAACTCCTACCTCTTAAAGGGACCGAGAAAAAATGACCTTTTCTGCACTCCAATGTAAGTCAATGGGGCGATTTTTTGGCTATGTGCTAGAAATGAAATTCAGTGCGGATTGGATGACAGGCACCCTAGGCACCCAGGATCGGCTTTAGTTTCACGTGTATCTCTTAAGCCGGCAGAGAAAACCCACCTGATATGCGCTCCACACAATTGAATTAGAGACGCCGTTGATTTTCTTACAAATTAAGTTTTTATTAAAGAAAAAGATTTTTAACAATAAGTGTAAAGTTATCATTCGCTTAAGATAAAGTATGCTGAATATAGACATTAGAAAAAATAGGATAGGTAGGGAGGTATGTGTGCAGCTAATTAAAAAAAAAAAAAAATTATGGTAAACCCTGATACTTATACAATGTTGGCGTCTCGAAGGCACCTCCCAATACAAAATTTGAAGTTAAGTTTTTGAGATATGAATGCTTAAATCAGTTGTGAGCTTCCCAACTTTAAAATTAACATCTTTTGATTCCTTGAAGTGTCTCCGTGGCGCCAAAACATGATTTCGAAAACAGCTGCACACGAGAAAAAATAAAAAATAAAAAAAAATAAAAATAAAGTAAAGATAAAGGAGAAAGGGACAGATAAAAGAAAACAAAAAAAAAAAAAGAAAAACAAAAAAGCGTACCAAGTACGCGAGGGGACTAGGTGTGACAAATATTCACAAAGTCTTGTATAAACAAGACAAACTATTGGGGTACGTGGGTTGGAGCTCTGACAGAATTATAAAATAATAACTTAGTCTTGGCCTAGTTTGCATTATTAAAAAGATTGTTAAATTATCAAACGTCTCCCAATGTATAAGTCAAGCTATATAATCCAATCAGAGAAAGGGAGTGTCACTTCAAATGCTCACAGTAATGTCTAGTTTAAGGAGTCCTCTTCATCAACTGAGGAAGCGGAGCGGGAGCGTAAACTTTACTTGTCATGCTAAGTGAAGTTTTAATGCGTAGTTGTATGCGAATGAGTTCGATCTTTTTAATGTACTATAATTGAACTCCATTATAGCACGTTAAGAGAGATCAGCAAAGATATATATTATCTTTAGTTCAAGAAAGATTATATGAAATAATACTATGCAACTTAAATACTGCAAACAGAAGAAAGATCAGTTATGTGATGATAACATACTAATAAAGAATGATAATTTGTATCGAAGATCTTCCCCTTCAAGTGATCCTCTTCTTCCTGTGTAGTAGAGGATTTGAAGCATGATCCTCCAGAATTGTGTTTATCGATGAGCTGGCACGTGTTTGGGTGATATAAGTTGGTAGCGGTAAAACCATTGTGCGATGGAGCTCGGACCAATCCGGTAAATATAGATTTTGCAAGTTCAGGGTAGATAGAAAGCCGGGCAAATCAGCTGGATCTCTTAAGGTAGCTGTACCTCCTGGATGTCTGACGGAGAGGGAAAAAGGGAATCCCCATCTATATAGTAAATTACGTTCTTGTAACTTCTGTGTTAAAGGTCTCAAAGTGGCTCTTTGTGTTAGAGTCAGAAGTGAAAGATCGTTATAAAGTTGTATCCTGTTTCCATGAAGATCAATATTTTTTAAGGATCTTGCTCTCGCCATTATTTGTTCTTTCAATGTGTAAAGATGAATTCTACAGATAACATCCCTCGGTTCTTTAGGGTCACTACCTTTAGATTTTAAAGCTCTATAAGCTCTATCGATTTCAATATGTTCATCATGTGGACGATCAAGGATTTTATTGAAGATTGATGTTAGGACTCCCATGAGCTCACTTGGCTTAATTTCTTCAGGTAATCCTCTTATCTTAATATTGTTCTTTCTACTTCGATTTTCTGCATCATCCAGTCTCATTATGAGCATCCTTTGAGAGATCTGCAAAGACTGAGTAGTATAGATTAATTCATTTATCTGGGATTCTTGTTTGGTTTGTATTTTTCCCATATTCTCTAAGGATTTTTCTAATGCCGTTATCTTATTTTGTACCACACTAAGATCTTTTTTCCAAAGAGCTTTCATCTCTATCACCATATTTTTAATATCTTCTTTAGTAGGGATCAATGATAGAAGAGCTTGGAGCTCAGGGTGTCCTTTTAAAGCTTTAATTGCATTTTCTGTAGATATGGTTGGTTCCGATTTTTTAGGGGATGGATTATAGATAACTGAATGAGAGGAAGATGATGAAGTGTCACCCGAGGCTTTGTCGTTTTTGAGATATAAAGATTTATTTAAATTTTCCGTACTAATTGGAGTATATGAAGCTTGTGTTCCATGTGGTATTTCTGTATTTTCATTCTCGTTAATGGAGTTAACAGTAATTTTTTGACCCGTAGCAGGTATGCTTTTTTTGCTATGATCAGTCCTTAAGTGTGCATTTATGGTTGCCATTTCTATGTTTGTTTCCATTTTAGTCCCAAACAGAATGGTTGCCGATCTTTTATGGTGTGGGATTGTTTCTATTTTAGTTATGTGTATTTGATTTTTCTTAATGGGGTTTTGTTGTGGAGCATGAGCACCATCTAGTGGCTTACTTACAGTTGCATTTTTTTCTTTCAGTCCTGGGTTCTGGATATGGCCGGTTTTCAGAGCTGTATGAGAAGCCGAGTCATCCAAGATGGCCGCTGTTTCACTTTCAATAAGGCCGATACTGTCTTTGTTTTTGCCTCTGATGCTTCTCTTCTGTAGCTCTGTTTCTTTGTTAGCTGACCTGCGATTGATCTTGAGAGCTTCCTTTCTCTTCTTCTTCAGGTTTTGACTCTGTGAACCCGACATTTCTGCTGTAAATCCCATCAAAGCTCTGGCCAAGGATGGAGAGCCTCTTACATGCGACTGTCACTTCAGCACTCCAAGCCACGCCCGCCCGCCGTTGATTTTCTATGGGAATTGCAGAAATGACTTCTAAGCCTCAAAATAATGACTTTTTTTCCTAAGGTGGTAGGAATGAAACTCAGTGCGGGCTAGATGGGGTCCCCCCTGGGCACCGCAGACCTAAGCTTGTTTAACTCCTACCTCTTAAAGGGACCGAGAAAAAATGACCTTTTCTGCACTCCAATGTAAGTCAATGGGGCGATTTTTTGGCTATGTGCTAGAAATGAAATTCAGTGCGGATTGGATGACAGGCACCCTAGGCACCCAGGATCGGCTTTAGTTTCACGTGTATCTCTTAAGCCAGCAGAGAAAACCCACCTGATATGCGCTCCACACAATTGAATTAGAGACGCCGTTGATTTTCTATGGGAATTGCAGAAATGACTTCTAAGCCTCAAAATAATGACTTTTTTTTCCTAAGGTGGTAGGAATGAAACTCAGTGCGGGCTGGATGGGGTCCCCCCTGGGCACCGCAGACCTAAGCTTGTTTAACTCCTACCTCTTAAAGGGAACGAGAAAAAATGACCTTTTCTGCACTCCAATGTAAGTCAATGGGGCGATTTTTTGGCTATGTGCTAGAAATGAAATTCAGTGCGGATTGGATGACAGGCACCCTAGGCACCCAGGATCGGCTTTAGTTTCACGTGTATCTCTTAAGCCGGCAGAGAAAACCCACCTGATATGCGCTCCACACAATTGAATTAGAGACGCCGTTGATTTTCTATGGGAATTGCAGAAATGACTTCTAAGCCTCAAAATAATGACTTTTTTTCCTAAGGTGGTAGGAATGAAACTCAGTGCGGGCTGGATGGGGTCCCCCCTGGGCACCGCAGACCTAAGCTTGTTTAACTCCTACCTCTTAAAGGGACCGAGAAAAAATGACCTTTTCTGCACTCCAATGTAAGTCAATGGGGCGATTTTTTGGCTATGTGCTAGAAATGAAATTGAGTGCGGATTGGATGACAGGCACCCTAGGCACCCAGGATCGGCTTTAGTTTCACGTGTATCTCTTAAGCCGGCAGAGAAAACCCACCTGATATGCGCTCCACACAATTGAATTAGAGACGACGTTGATTTTCTATGGGAATTGCAGAAATGACTTCTAAGCCTCAAAATAATGACTTTTTTTCCTAAGGTGGTAGGAATGAAACTCAGTGCGGGCAGGATGGGGTCCCCCCTGGGCACCGCAGACCTAAGCTTGTTTAACTCCTACCTCTTAAAGGGACCGAGAAAAAATGACCTTTTCTGCACTCCAATGTAAGTCAATGGGGCGATTTTTTGGCTATGTGCTAGAAATGAAATTGAGTGCGGATTGGATGACAGGCACCCTAGGCACCCAGGATCGGCTTTAGTTTCACGTGTATCTCTTAAGCCGGCAGAGAAAACCCACCTGATATGCGCTCCACACAATTGAATTAGAGACGCCGTTGATTTTCTATGGGAATTGCAGAAATGACTTCTAAGCCTCAAAATAATGACTTTTTTTCCTAAGGTGGTAGGAATGAAACTCAGTGCGGGCTAGATGGGGTCCCCCCTGGGCACCGCAGACCTAAGCTTGTTTAACTCCTACCTCTTAAAGGGACCGAGAAAAAATGACCTTTTCTGCACTCCAATGTAAGTCAATGGGGCGATTTTTTGGCTATGTGCTAGAAATGAAATTGAGTGCGGATTGGATGACAGGCACCCTAGGCACCCAGGATCGGCTTTAGTTTCACGTGTATCTCTTAAGCCGGCAGAGAAAACCCACCTGATATGCGCTCCACACAATTGAATTAGAGACGCCGTTGATTTTCTATGGGAATTGCAGAAATGACTTCTAAGCATCAAAATAATGACTTTTTTTTCCTAAGGTGGTAGGAATGAAACTCAGTGCGGGCTGGATGGGGTCCCCCCTGGGCACCGCAGACCTAAGCTTGTTTAACTCCTACCTCTTAAAGGGACCGAGAAAAAATGACCTTTTCTGCACTCCAATTTAAGTCAATGGGGCGATTTTTTGGCTATGTGCTAGAAATGAAATTCAGTGCGGATTGGATGACAGGCACCCTAGGCACCCAGGATCGGCTTTAGTTTCACGTGTATCTCTTAAGCCGGCAGAGAAAACCCACCTGATATGCGCTCCACACAATTGAATTAGAGACGCCGTTGATTTTCTATGGGAATTGCAGAAATGACTTCTAAGCCTCAAAATAATGACTTTTTTTCCTAAGGTGGTAGGAATTAAACTCAGTGCGGGCTGGATGGGGTCCCCCCTGGGCACCGCAGACCTAAGCTTGTTTAACTCCTACCTCTTAAAGGGACCGAGAAAAAATGACCTTTTCTGCACTCCATTGTAAGTCAATGGGGCGATTTTTTGGCTATGTGCTAGAAATGAAATTCAGTGCGGATTGGATGACAGGCACCCTAGGCACCCAGGATCGGCTTTAGTTTCACGTGTATCTCTTAAGCCGGCAGAGAAAACCCACCTGATATGCGCTCCAAACAATTGAATTAGAGACGCCGTTGATTTTCTATGGGAATTGCAGAAATGACTTCTAAGCCTCAAAATAATGACTTTTTTTCCTAAGGTGGTAGGAATGAAACTCAGTGCGGGCTGGATGGGGTCCCCCCTGGGCACCGCAGACCTAAGCTTGTTTAACTCCTACCTCTTAAAGGGACCGAGAAAAAATGACCTTTTCTGCACTCCAATGTAAGTCAATGGAGCGATTTTTTGGCTATGTGCTAGAAATGAAATTCAGTGCGGATTGGATGACAGGCACCCTAGGCACCCAGGATCGGCTTTAGTTTCACGTGTATCTCTTAAGCCGGCAGAGAAAACCCACCTGATATGCGCTCCACACAATTGAATTAGAGACGCCGTTGATTTTCTATGGGAATTGCAGAAATGACTTCTAAGCCTCAAAATAATGACTTTTTTTCCTAAGGTGGTAGGAATGAAACTCAGTGCGGGCTAGATGGGGTCCCCCCTGGGCACCGCAGACCTAAGCTTGTTTAACTCCTACCTCTTAAAGGGACCGAGAAAAAATGACCTTTTCTGCACTCCAATGTAAGTCAATGGGGCGATTTTTTGGCTATGTGCTAGAAATGAAATTCAGTGCGGATTGGATGACAGGCACCCTAGGCACCCAGGATTGGCTTTAGTTTCACGTGTATCTCTTAAGCCGGCAGAGAAAACCCACCTGATATGCGCTCCACACAATTGAATTAGAGACGCCGTTGATTTTCTATGGGAATTGCAGAAATGACTTCTAAGCCTCAAAATAATGACTTTTTTTTCCTAAGGTGGTAGGAATGAAACTCAGTGCGGGCTGGATGGGGTCCCCCCTGGGCACCGCAGACCTAAGCTTGTTTAACTCCTACCTCTTAAAGGGAACGAGAAAAAATGACCTTTTCTGCACTCCAATGTAAGTCAATGGGGCGATTTTTTGGCTATGTGCTAGAAATGAAATTCAGTGCGGATTGGATGACAGGCACCCTAGGCACCCAGGATCGGCTTTAGTTTCACGTGTATCTCTTAAGCCGGCAGAGAAAACCCACCTGATATGCGCTGCACACAATTGAATTAGAGACGCCGTTGATTTTCTATGGGAATTGCAGAAATGACTTCTAAGCCTCAAAATAATGACTTTTTTTCCTAAGGTGGTAGGAATGAAACTCAGTGCGGGCTGGATGGGGTCCCCCCTGGGCACCGCAGACCTAAGCTTGTTTAACTCCTACCTCTTAAAGGGACCGAGAAAAAATGACCTTTTCTGCACTCCAATGTAAGTCAATGGGGCGATTTTTTGGCTATGTGCTAGAAATGAAATTGAGTGCGGATTGGATGACAGGCACCCTAGGCACCCAGGATCGGCTTTAGTTTCACGTGTATCTCTTAAGCCGGCAGAGAAAACCCACCTGATATGCGCTCCACACAATTGAATTAGAGACGCCGTTGATTTTCTATGGGAATTGCAGAAATGACTTCTAAGCCTCGAAATAATGACTTTTTTTCCTAAGGTGGTAGGAATGAAACTCAGTGCGGGCTAGGATGGGGTCCCCCCTGGGCACCGCAGACCTAAGCTTGTTTAACTCCTACCTCTTAAAGGGACCGAGAAAAAATGACCTTTTCTGCACTCCAATGTAAGTCAATGGGGCGATTTTTTGGCTATGTGCTAGAAATGAAATTCAGTGCGGATTGGATGACAGGCACCCTAGGCACCCAGGATCGGCTTTAGTTTCACGTGTATCTCTTAAGCCGGCAGAGAAAACCCACCTGATATGCGCTCCACACAATTGAATTAGAGACGCCGTTGATTTTCTATGGGAATTGCAGAAATGACTTCTAAGCCTCAAAATAATGACTTTTTTTCCTAAGGTGGTAGGAATGAAACTCAGTGCGGGCTGGATGGGGTCCCCCCTGGGCACCGCAGACCTAAGCTTGTTTAACTCCTACCTCTTAAAGGGACCGAGAAAAAATGACCTTTTCTGCACTCCAATTTAAGTCAATGGGGCGATTTTTTGGCTATGTGCTAGAAATGAAATTCAGTGCGGATTGGATGACAGGCACCCTAGGCACCCAGGATCGGCTTTAGTTTCACGTGTATCTCTTAAGCCGGCAGAGAAAACCCACCTGATATGCGCTCCACACAATTGAATTAGAGACGCCGTTGATTTTCTATGGGAATTGCAGAAATGACTTCTAAGCCTCAAAATAATGACTTTTTTTCCTAAGGTGGTAGGAATGAAACTCAGTGCGGGCTGGATGAGGTCCCCCCTGGGCACCGCAGACCTAAGCTTGTTTAACTCCTACCTCTTAAAGGGACCGAGAAAAAATGACCTTTTCTGCACTCCAATGTAAGTCAATGGGGCGATTTTTTGGCTATGTGCTAGAAATGAAATTCAGTGCGGATTGGATGACAGGCACCCTAGGCACCCAGGATCGGCTTTAGTTTCACGTGTATCTCTTAAGCCGGCAGAGAAAACCCACCTGATATGCGCTCCACACAATTGAATTAGAGACGCCGTTGATTTTCTATGGGAATTGCAGAAATGACTTCTAAGCCTCAAAATAATGACTTTTTTTCCTAAGGTGGTAGGAATGAAACTCAGTGCGGGCTGGATGGGGTCCCCCCTGGGCACCGCAGACCTAAGCTTGTTTAACTCCTACCTCTTAAAGGGACCGAGAAAAAATGACCTTTTCTGCACTCCAATGTAAGTCAATGGGGCGATTTTTTGGCTATGTGCTAGAAATGAAATTGAGTGCGGATTGGATGACAGGCACCCTAGGCACCCAGGATCGGCTTTAGTTTCACGTGTATCTCTTAAGCCGGCAGAGAAAACCCACCTGATATGCGCTCCACACAATTGAATTAGAGACGCCGTTGATTTTCTATGGGAATTGCAGAAATGACTTCTAAGCCTCAAAATAATGACTTTTTTTCCTAAGGTGGTAGGAATGAAACTCAGTGCGGGCTGGATGGGGTCCCCCCTGGGCACCGCAGACCTAAGCTTGTTTAACTCCTACCTCTTAAAGGGACCGAGAAAAAAATGACCTTTTCTGCACTCCAATGTAAGTCAATGGGGCGATTTTTTGGCTATGTGCTAGAAATGAAATTGAGTGCGGATTGGATGACAGGCACCCTAGGCACCCAGGATCGGCTTTAGTTTCACGTGTATCTCTTAAGCCGGCAGAGAAAACCCACCTGATATGCGCTCCACACAATTGAATTAGAGACGCCGTTGATTTTCTATGGGAATTGCAGAAATGACTTCTAAGCCTCAAAATAATGACTTTTTTTCCTAAGGTGGTAGGAATGAAACTCAGTGCGGGCTGGATGGGGTCCCCCCTGGGCACCGCAGACCTAAGCTTGTTTAACTCCTACCTCTTAAAGGGACCGAGAAAAAATGACCTTTTCTGCACTCCAATGTAAGTCAATGGGGCGATTTTTTGGCTATGTGCTAGAAATGAAATTGAGTGCGGATTGGATGACAGGCACCCTAGGCACCCAGGATCGGCTTTAGTTTCACGTGTATCTCTTAAGCCGGCAGAGAAAACCCACCTGATATGCGCTCCACACAATTGAATTAGAGACGCCGTTGATTTTCTATGGGAATTGCAGAAATGACTTCTAAGCCTCAAAATAATGACTTTTTTTCCTAAGGTGGTAGGAATGAAACTCAGTGCGGGCTGGATGGGGTCCCCCCTGGGCACCGCAGACCTAAGCTTGTTTAACTCCTACCTCTTAAAGGGACCGAGAAAAAATGACCTTTTCTGCACTCCAATGTAAGTCAATGGGGCGATTTTTTGGCTATGTGCTAGAAATGAAATTGAGTGCGGATTGGATGACAGGCACCCTAGGCACCCAGGATCGGCTTTAGTTTCACGTGTATCTCTTAAGCCGGCAGAGAAAACCCACCTGATATGCGCTCCACACAATTGAATTAGAGACGCCGTTGATTTTCTATGGGAATTGCAGAAATGACTTCTAAGCCTCAAAATAATGACTTTTTTTCCTAAGGTGGTAGGAATGAAACTCAGTGCGGGCTGGATGGGGTCCCCCCTGGGCACCGCAGACCTAAGCTTGTTTAACTCCTACCTCTTAAAGGGACCGAGAAAAAATGACCTTTTCTGCACTCCAATGTAAGTCAATGGGGCGATTTTTTGGCTATGTGCTAGAAATGAAATTCGTGTGCGGATTGGATGACAGGCACCCTAGGCACCCAGGATCGGCTTTAGTTTCACGTGTATCTCTTAAGCCGGCAGAGAAAACCCACCTGATATGCGCTCCACACAATTGAATTAGAGACGCCGTTGATTTTCTATGGGAATTGCAGAAATGACTTCTAAGCCTCAAAATAATGACTTTTTTTCCTACGGTGGTAGGAATGAAACTCAGTGCGGGCTGGATGGGGTCCCCCCTGGGCACCGCAGACCTAAGCTTGTTTAACTCCTACCTCTTAAAGGGACCGAGAAAAAATGACCTTTTCTGCACTCCAATGTAAGTCAATGGGGCGATTTTTTGGCTATGTGCTAGAAATGAAATTGAGTGCGGATTGGATGACAGGCACCCTAGGCACCCAGGATCGGCTTTAGTTTCACGTGTATCTCTTAAGCCGGCAGAGAAAACCCACCTGATATGCGCTCCACACAATTGAATTAGAGACGCCGTTGATTTTCTATGGGAATTGCAGAAATGACTTCTAAGCCTCAAAATAATGACTTTTTTTCCTAAGGTGGTAGGAATGAAACTCAGTGCGGGCTAGGATGGGGTCCCCCCTGGGCACCGCAGACCTAAGCTTGTTTAACTCCTACCTCTTAAAGGGACCGAGAAAAAATGACCTTTTCTGCACTCCAATGTAAGTCAATGGGGCGATTTTTTGGCTATGTGCTAGAAATGAAATTGAGTGCGGATTGGATGACAGGCACCCTAGGCACCCAGGATCGGCTTTAGTTTCACGTGTATCTCTTAAGCCGGCAGAGAAAACCCACCTGATATGCGCTCCACACAATTGAATTAGAGACGCCGTTGATTTTCTATGGGAATTGCAGAAATGACTTCTAAGCCTCAAAATAATGACTTTTTTTCCTAAGGTGGTAGGAATGAAACTCAGTGCGGGCTGGATGGGGTCCCCCCTGGGCACCGCAGACCTAAGCTTGTTTAACTCCTACCTCTTAAAGGGACCGAGAAAAAATGACCTTTTCTGCACTCCAATGTAAGTCAATGGGGCGATTTTTTGGCTATGTGCTAGAAATGAAATTGAGTGCGGATTGGATGACAGGCACCCTAGGCACCCAGGATCGGCTTTAGTTTCACGTGTATCTCTTAAGCCGGCAGAGAAAACCCACCTGATATGCGCTCCACACAATTGAATTAGAGACGCCGTTGATTTTCTATGGGAATTGCAGAAATGACTTCTAAGCCTCAAAATAATGACTTTTTTTCCTAAGGTGGTAGGAATGAAACTCAGTGCGGGCTGGATGGGGTCCCCCCTGGGCACCGCAGACCTAAGCTTGTTTAACTCCTACCTCTTAAAGGGACCGAGAAAAAATGACCTTTTCTGCACTCCAATGTAAGTCAATGGGGCGATTTTTTGGCTATGTGCTAGAAATGAAATTGAGTGCGGATTGGATGACAGGCACCCTAGGCACCCAGGATCGGCTTTAGTTTCACGTGTATCTCTTAAGCCGGCAGAGAAAACCCACCTGATATGCGCTCCACACAATTGAATTAGAGACGCCGTTGATTTTCTATGGGAATTGCAGAAATGACTTCTAAGCCTCAAAATAATGACTTTTTTTCCTAAGGTGGTAGGAATGAAACTCAGTGCGGGCTAGATGGGGTCCCCCCTGGGCACCGCAGACCTAAGCTTGTTTAACTCCTACCTCTTAAAGGGACCGAGAAAAAATGACCTTTTCTGCACTCCAATGTAAGTCAATGGGGCGATTTTTTGGCTATGTGCTAGAAATGAAATTGAGTGCGGATTGGATGACAGGCACCCTAGGCACCCAGGATCGGCTTTAGTTTCACGTGTATCTCTTAAGCCGGCAGAGAAAACCCACCTGATATGCGCTCCACACAATTGAATTAGAGACGCCGTTGATTTTCTATGGGAATTGCAGAAATGACTTCTAAGCCTCAAAATAATGACTTTTTTTCCTAAGGTGGTAGGAATGAAACTCAGTGCGGGCTGGATGGGGTCCCCCCTGGGCACCGCAGACCTAAGCTTGTTTAACTCCTACCTCTTAAAGGGACCGAGAAAAAAATGACCTTTTCTGCACTCCAATGTAAGTCAATGGGGCGATTTTTTGGCTATGTGCTAGAAATGAAATTCAGTGCGGACTTGGATGACAGGCACCCTAGGCACCCAGGATCGGCTTTAGTTTCACCGTGTATCTCTTAAGCCGGCAGAGAAAACCCACCTGATATGCGCTCCACACAATTGAATTAGAGACGCCGTTGATTTTCTATGGGAATTGCAGAAATGACTTCTAAGCCTCAAAATAATGACTTTTTTTCCTACGGTGGTAGGAATGAAACTCAGTGCGGGCTGGATGGGGTCCCCCCTGGGCACCGCAGACCTAAGCTTGTTTAACTCCTACCTCTTAAAGGGACCGAGAAAAAATGACCTTTTCTGCACTCCAATGTAAGTCAATGGGGCGATTTTTTGGCTATGTGCTAGAAATGAAATTGAGTGCGGATTGGATGACAGGCACCCTAGGCACCCAGGATCGGCTTTAGTTTCACGTGTATCTCTTAAGCCGGCAGAGAAAACCCACCTGATATGCGCTCCACACAATTGAATTAGAGACGCCGTTGATTTTCTATGGGAATTGCAGAAATGACTTCTAAGCCTCAAAATAATGACTTTTTTTCCTAAGGTGGTAGGAATGAAACTCAGTGCGGGCTAGATGGGGTCCCCCCTGGGCACCGCAGACCTAAGCTTGTTTAACTCCTACCTCTTAAAGGGACCGAGAAAAAATGACCTTTTCTGCACTCCAATGTAAGTCAATGGGGCGATTTTTTGGCTAATGTGCTAGAAATGAAATTGAGTGCGGATTGGATGACAGGCACCCTAGGCACCCAGGATCGGCTTTAGTTTCACGTGTATCTCTTAAGCCGGCAGAGAAAACCCACCTGATATGCGCTCCACACAATTGAATTAGAGACGCCGTTGATTTTCTATGGGAATTGCAGAAATGACTTCTAAGCCTCAAAATAATGACTTTTTTTCCTAAGGTGGTAGGAATGAAACTCAGTGCGGGCTGGATGGGGTCCCCCCTGGGCACCGCAGACCTAAGCTTGTTTAACTCCTACCTCTTAAAGGGACCGAGAAAAAATGACCTTTTCTGCACTCCAATGTAAGTCAATGGGGCGATTTTTTGGCTATGTGCTAGAAATGAAATTGAGTGCGGATTGGATGACAGGCACCCTAGGCACCCAGGATCGGCTTTAGTTTCACGTGTATCTCTTAAGCCGGCAGAGAAAACCCACCTGATATGCCCTCCACACAATTGAATTAGAGACGCCGTTGATTTTCTATGGGAATTGCAGAAATGACTTCTAAGCCTCAAAATAATGACTTTTTTTCCTAAGGTGGTAGGAATGAAACTCAGTGCGGGCTGGATGGGGTCCCCCCTGGGCACCGCAGACCTAAGCTTGTTTAACTCCTACCTCTTAAAGGGACCGAGAAAAAATGACCTTTTCTGCACTCCAATGTAAGTCAATGGGGCGATTTTTTGGCTATGTGCTAGAAATGAAATTGAGTGCGGATTGGATGACAGGCACCCTAGGCACCCAGGATCGGCTTTAGTTTCACGTGTATCTCTTAAGCCGGCAGAGAAAACCCACCTGATATGCGCTCCACACAATTGAATTAGAGACGCCGTTGATTTTCTATGGGAATTGCAGAAATGACTTCTAAGCCTCAAAATAATGACTTTTTTTCCTAAGGTGGTAGGAATGAAACTCAGTGCGGGCTGGATGGGGTCCCCCCTGGGCACCGCAGACCTAAGCTTGTTTAACTCCTACCTCTTAAAGGGACCGAGAAAAAATGACCTTTTCTGCACTCCAATGTAAGTCAATGGGGCGATTTTTTGGCTATGTGCTAGAAATGAAATTGAGTGCGGATTGGATGACAGGCACCCTAGGCACCCAGGATCGGCTTTAGTTTCACGTGTATCTCTTAAGCCGGCAGAGAAAACCCACCTGATATGCGCTCCACACAATTGAATTAGAGACGCCGTTGATTTTCTATGGGAATTGCAGAAATGACTTCTAAGCCTCAAAATAATGACTTTTTTTCCTAAGGTGGTAGGAATGAAACTCAGTGCGGGCTGGATGGGGTCCCCCCTGGGCACCGCAGACCTAAGCTTGTTTAACTCCTACCTCTTAAAGGGACCGAGAAAAAATGACCTTTTCTGCACTCCAATGTAAGTCAATGGGGCGATTTTTTGGCTATGTGCTAGAAATGAAATTGAGTGCGGATTGGATGACAGGCACCCTAGGCACCCAGGATCGGCTTTAGTTTCACCTTGTATCTCTTAAGCCGGCAGAGAAAACCCACCTGATATGCGCTCCACACAATTGAATTAGAGACGCCGTTGATTTTCTATGGGAATTGCAGAAATGACTTCTAAGCCTCAAAATAATGACTTTTTTTCCTAAGGTGGTAGGAATGAAACTCAGTGCGGGCTGGATGGGGTCCCCCCTGGGCACCGCAGACCTAAGCTTGTTTAACTCCTACCTCTTAAAGGGACCGAGAAAAAATGACCTTTTCTGCACTCCAATGTAAGTCAATGGGGCGATTTTTTGGCTATGTGCTAGAAATGAAATTGAGTGCGGATTGGATGACAGGCACCCTAGGCACCCAGGATCGGCTTTAGTTTCACGTGTATCTCTTAAGCCGGCAGAGAAAACCCACCTGATATGCGCTCCACACAATTGAATTAGAGACGCCGTTGATTTTCTATGGGAATTGCAGAAATGACTTCTAAGCCTCAAAATAATGACTTTTTTTCCTAAGGTGGTAGGAATGAAACTCAGTGCGGGCTAGATGGGGTCCCCCCTGGGCACCGCAGACCTAAGCTTGTTTAACTCCTACCTCTTAAAGGGACCGAGAAAAAATGACCTTTTCTGCACTCCAATGTAAGTCAATGGGGCGATTTTTTGGCTATGTGCTAGAAATGAAATTGAGTGCGGATTGGATGACAGGCACCCTAGGCACCCAGGATCGGCTTTAGTTTCACGTGTATCTCTTAAGCCGGCAGAGAAAACCCACCTGATATGCGCTCCACACAATTGAATTAGAGACGCCGTTGATTTTCTATGGGAATTGCAGAAATGACTTCTAAGCCTCAAAATAATGACTTTTTTTCCTAAGGTGGTAGGAATGAAACTCAGTGCGGGCTGGATGGGGTCCCCCCTGGGCACCGCAGACCTAAGCTTGTTTAACTCCTACCTCTTAAAGGGACCGAGAAAAAATGACCTTTTCTGCACTCCAATGTAAGTCAATGGGGCGATTTTTTGGCTATGTGCTAGAAATGAAATTGAGTGCGGATTGGATGACAGGCACCCTAGGCACCCAGGATCGGCTTTAGTTTCACGTGTATCTCTTAAGCCGGCAGAGAAAACCCACCTGATATGCGCTCCACACAATTGAATTAGAGACGCCGTTGATTTTCTATGGGAATTGCAGAAATGACTTCTAAGCCTCAAAATAATGACTTTTTTTCCTAAGGTGGTAGGAATGAAACTCAGTGCGGGCTGGATGGGGTCCCCCCTGGGCACCGCAGACCTAAGCTTGTTTAACTCCTACCTCTTAAAGGGACCGAGAAAAAATGACCTTTTCTGCACTCCAATGTAAGTCAATGGGGCGATTTTTTGGCTATTTGCTAGAAATGAAATTGAGTGCGGATTGGATGACAGGCACCCTAGGCACCCAGGATCGGCTTTAGTTTCACCTTTATCTCTTAAGCCGGCAGAGAAAACCCACCTGATATGCGCTCCACACAATTGAATTAGAGACGCCGTTGATTTTCTATGGGAATTGCAGAAATGACTTCTAAGCCTCAAAATAATGACTTTTTTTCCTAAGGTGGTAGGAATGAAACTCAGTGCGGGCTGGATGGGGTCCCCCCTGGGCACCGCAGACCTAAGCTTGTTTAACTCCTACCTCTTAAAGGGACCGAGAAAAAATGACCTTTTCTGCACTCCAATGTAAGTCAATGGGGCGATTTTTTGGCTATGTGCTAGAAATGAAATTGAGTGCGGATTGGATGACAGGCACCCTAGGCACCCAGGATCGGCTTTAGTTTCACCTGTATCTCTTAAGCCGGCAGAGAAAACCCACCTGATATGCGCTCCACACAATTGAATTAGAGACGCCGTTGATTTTCTATGGGAATTGCAGAAATGACTTCTAAGCCTCAAAATAATGACTTTTTTTCCTAAGGTGGTAGGAATGAAACTCAGTGCGGGCTAGATGGGGTCCCCCCTGGGCACCGCAGACCTAAGCTTGTTTAACTCCTACCTCTTAAAGGGACCGAGAAAAAATGACCTTTTCTGCACTCCAATGTAAGTCAATGGGGCGATTTTTTGGCTATGTGCTAGAAATGAAATTGAGTGCGGATTGGATGACAGGCACCCTAGGCACCCAGGATCGGCTTTAGTTTCACGTGTATCTCTTAAGCCGGCAGAGAAAACCCACCTGATATGCGCTCCACACAATTGAATTAGAGACGCCGTTGATTTTCTATGGGAATTGCAGAAATGACTTCTAAGCCTCAAAATAATGACTTTTTTTCCTAAGGTGGTAGGAATGAAACTCAGTGCGGGCTGGATGGGGTCCCCCCTGGGCACCGCAGACCTAAGCTTGTTTAACTCCTACCTCTTAAAGGGACCGAGAAAAAATGACCTTTTCTGCACTCCAATGTAAGTCAATGGGGCGATTTTTTGGCTATGTGCTAGAAATGAAATTGAGTGCGGATTGGATGACAGGCACCCTAGGCACCCAGGATCGGCTTTAGTTTCACGTGTATCTCTTAAGCCGGCAGAGAAAACCCACCTGATATGCGCTCCACACAATTGAATTAGAGACGCCGTTGATTTTCTATGGGAATTGCAGAAATGACTTCTAAGCCTCAAAATAATGACTTTTTTTCCTAAGGTGGTAGGAATGAAACTCAGTGCGGGCTGGATGGGGTCCCCCCTGGGCACCGCAGACCTAAGCTTGTTTAACTCCTACCTCTTAAAGGGACCGAGAAAAAATGACCTTTTCTGCACTCCAATGTAAGTCAATGGGGCGATTTTTTGGCTATGTGCTAGAAATGAAATTGAGTGCGGATTGGATGACAGGCACCCTAGGCACCCAGGATCGGCTTTAGTTTCACGTGTATCTCTTAAGCCGGCAGAGAAAACCCACCTGATATGCGCTCCACACAATTGAATTAGAGACGCCGTTGATTTTCTACTAATTTACGTTTTATTACAGAAAATTTTTAAAACAAGTTCAATGTTGGAAGCATTATATAAACTGTATCATCAAGTTTGGCAAATAAAATCTGTCCATTTAGAGTAATATAGTACAGAGAAGCCTGTATTTTTCTCTATTATAGATCTTATGTTTAAACACATAAAAGTCAAATGTACAGTGAAATAAAAGAAAAAAAAAAGGAAAGAAAATAAAACCGGTGTGTAGCAAACAGGTATTAATGTCCAAAATATTCAAGTAATGATTTTCGATGTAGGTTAACTATATATATCTGTTATAGTCAGCTCAAGTTTTTTGTTCCCCCCCCCCTGACATCTCAGAGCCAAATCTCCTAATTTAAACATGCACAAGGATGTCTCGCATAAAAGTGAATTGAATTAGTAGTTATTTCTTTATGATGGAATAAAAAAGTGTTTGTTATCTTCTCTCCAGGTGAACCACTTTGACCAACGACTTGTAAAGAGTAGATTCTTATCATTGTCTTCTGCAAGTACTTCCTCTAATCTATAATAACGGTTCACTTCTTCTGCCCAATCTTTTAAAGAAGGAACCTGAGTCGTTTTCCATCGTCTAGCAATAACTGCTTTTGCCGCTGTTAACCAAAAACCGATTGGAGAATTTTTGAAAGCTTTATATGAGAAAGGAATCATTAATAAAAGCACTTGTTGTAAAGTATTAGAAATCTGAATGTCTGACATATTGTTAATGACATCTACTATATCTGACCAAAACGTTTGAATCAGTGGGCAACTCCACCAGATATGTTGCATGGAACCTTTATCTTTATTGCATCTCCAGCAGAGATCATTGCTTTTGGGATACATTAATTTAATTTTTGTCGGTACCATGTACCACCTTGAGAGAACTTTGAAATTTTTTTCCTGTAAATTGCAGGAAATCGAGGTCTTAAATGAAAAATAAAATGCTTTCTGAATGTTTTCTTCTGAGAATTTTGTATTTAACTCTTTTTCCCAATTTTCTATATAGTCCGGGTGACCTCCATCCACATCTTCGAATAACAGAGCGTACAATTTGGAAGTAGCCTTAGTTATGCTTGTATCAGCTACGCATACTTTTTCAAAAGGGAGAAGTTTTCTAGTTAGCTGTAAGATATCCCTTTGTCTGGATATAAAAGATTGTAATTGTAGGTATTGTTTTTGTTCTAAAATAGAATCACTGAGATTTCTATTTTCTTTAAAAGGAAGATCTTCAATCGATTTAAGGTTCTTTTTATCAAAAAGGGTATAAAAGGTTATTGCCTCATTAGTCGGAATCCCTAAAAAGCTTTTTGTATGAAGTGCTGGGAGAAATCTCTGATTATTTCCTAGTGGAATAAGGGGTCCATCTGGCTTGTATATGTTTTTTGTGTCCTCGGTATAAGATTTTGCTACATGCATGATTGTAGCGCTAATTGGGGAATGAGAAAGCGAAATAAAATCTTTTAAAAAATTTTTGGGGGTCCATAATATTGCTGATGTATCAAATTTTGTTATATCTGATTCAAGTTTTACCCATGATTTATTTTTTCTCAGATGAAAGCAATCAATTACTCTATTTAATATAGATGCTATATAATAATGTTTACAACTCGGTAAAGCCAAGCCTCCCTCAGCTTTTGGTCTCATCAGAATTTTAGTTTTAAGTCGTGCGGGTTTATTTGCCCATATAAATTTGGTAATTATAGAATTCATCTTGGATAGATAAGAACGATTGAGAATTGCTGGGACTGTTTGAAAAATATATAGAATTCTGGGTATAACATTCATTTTTATAATATTTACTC
Source organism: Dendropsophus ebraccatus (assembly GCF_027789765.1). Lineage (NCBI taxonomy): Eukaryota > Metazoa > Chordata > Amphibia > Anura > Hylidae > Dendropsophus > Dendropsophus ebraccatus. The sequence goes on along the minus strand of NW_027209942.1, from coordinate 108,288 downwards.
TGCCCATCCATGAGAACTCCTTCTTACTCCAGATCAGTAAATCTTCTTCAATTTTTTTGATTAAAGGTTTGATATTTTTTTGGATGATAGAGTCCTGGGAAATAGTGACTTGAGTACCAAGATAATTGAATGAATCAGTACACCAATTAAAGGGGAAGTTTCCTTTTAGATTTTCCCTGTCTCTGTCTGAAATACCTATGCAATATGCCTCACATTTATTCGTGTTTAGCTTATAATTACTGAAGTAGGCATATTCTCGTATTGTAGCTAATAATGAGGGTAAAGAAATGTGCGGTTTGGTTATAAACAATAATAAATCATCAGCATATGCAGAGCACAAGTGATGGTTATTTCCTATCCTAATGCCCTCGATATTTGGGTTGTCCCTGATTGCAATCAATAAGTGTTCCATACAAAGGGTATATAATAGTGGGGAGAGAGGACAACCTTGTCTCGTCCCGTTTTTGATATATAATCTCTCTGATAAGGTACCATTGATTTTGATTTTTGCGCTAGGGGATTTATATAAAGACAAAATTTTTGTTAACATTGCTGGGCCTAATCCTATTTGTTTGAGCGTGGCCTCCATGAATCTCCAATCAACCCGGTCAAAAGCCTTTTCAGCATCTAAAGCTAGGAATATAGATCTTAATTTGGTGTTATATGCATAATTCGCCAATGTGAAGGCTCGTAGAGTGTTGTCCTTAGCTTCTCTATTGTTAACAAAGCCTACCTGGTCCGGGTTGACTAGAGATTCAAGGAGTGGAGTCAATCTAAGTGCTATCGCTTTGGAAAAGATTTTAGTGTCAAAATTTAATAACGAAATTGGTCTGTAATTGCTACAGATGTTATGATCTTTTCCTTCTTTGGGGATCACTGTGATAAATGCTTCTAAAAAAACAGGTGGAAAAGTCTGTTTATCAGAAATGGAATTAAATGAGTTAACTAAGTATGGAGCAACAAGATCAGAAAACTGTTTATAATATTTCGCTGTAAAGCCGTCTGGGCCCGGGCTCTTGCCTTTAGGTAAGAGTTTTATTACTTCCTTAATTTCTTCTAATGTGAAATCTTTTTCAAGGTTTGCTTTTAACTCCTCTGAGATAGTAGGCAATTTTGTATTGTTAATATATTGAGTAAGTGATAACAGAGGAGAAGGGGGAGGATTTACCTGATTAGGAGCTGGGAGTTGATATAAATTCTTATAATATTTACAAAACGTATCAGCTATAATTTCCGTTTTGTAGGAAATTACACCTTGAGATGTCTTAATAGAAGCAATGGTGTTGGCCGCCCTTTTATTTTTTAAAGCGTTGGCCAAGAATTTGCTAGGCCTGTTATTCCATACATAAAAATTCTTTCCACAGACTTGTACCACCTGTTTATATTTCTTATGAAGAATATCTTTTATCTTGCATCTGGTCTCATTGAGTTCTGCTAACGTGTCCCTCAATCTGGATTTCTTGTGAGTTAGTTCTAATTCATGTATTTTATTAAATAGATTGGAAAGTTGTTTTGTATTGTCCTTTTTTAGTCTAGCTCCTTGTGAGATCAAAGTGCCTCTTATCATTGCTTTTAAAGCTTCCCATTTTATTGGTGCGGAAGTAGAGTCGTTTTCATGGGCTATTTTAAAAGTTTCAAATGTATCTTTCAATGCTGTTATACATACCAAGTCATCCAATAATGTCTCATTCAGTTTCCAGTTATAGCTAAATTTAGTTTTAGGGAGAAGCGTAAAAGCTGAGAATATGGGAGCATGGTCCGAGAATATCATATTTCCTATGAAGGAATTTTTCAAGGAACTAAGCAATTCATGTGATGAAAAAATGAAATCTATCCTGCTATATGTGTTCGTAGAGGCAGAGTAATGTGAGTAATCTTGAGTCGTAGGATTTACAATTCTCCAAGTGTCATATAATGTGAATTCTTTCAAGGCTCTTTGTAGCGCTCTGATTTTTTTATAGGAAATTTTAGATTTCCCTGTAGATGAATCTAAAAGAGGATTTAAAGGTGCATTAAAATCTCCTCCTAAGATTATATGACCCTTGGCGAAGGAGTGCAAATCCTGTAAAGTATCTATTAAAAATGAGATTTGGTCATAATTAGGTGCATAAATGCTCGCAATGGTATAAGTGTCATCCATTAGTGAGCAGTTGAGGAAAATAAATCTACCATGAGGATCTATTTTAGAATCTAAGATTTTTATGGGAAGCGTTTTATGAAATCCAATAGAAACCCCTTTCGTCTTTTTTTGTGAAGATGTAGCATGGGCCCACGTATTAAAATATTTGTTTTTGGATAAATCAGGTAATTTTCCATTTTTAAAGTGGGTCTCCTGGAGGAATACAATTTTTGTTTTTTGCTTATGTAATGTATGTAATATGTTGGACCTTTTTTCCGGAGTATTAAATCCGTTAACATTTAAGGAACAAAAAATTAAGTCCATCCTTGTGTATATATCAATACTCACTTAGGTAATGAAAATACTGTCGTGCAAGGTTGTTCGGCAGAGTTATGTCGCCAAGAGATAGATGACTCCGAGATGTCAGGATCTATTAAAATTGCTGGACACCAGATAAAAAAATAAATTAAAATGAAACAGAAAAAGAAGTAAGTAAAAGAAAATAAAGAAGATAAGGAGATTAGTATATAAAATAAACAAGCACGTATAGTATAAAACAAAATAAACTAAAAAAAAACAAAAAAAAAAAACGTATATTATAGTCAATATACGCGTTAGTACTATTTGTGACAATGGTCACAACGTCTTGAAATCAAGACACCTATTGGGTGGGTGGTTTGAGGCACTAAGAGAATAAAATAACATAAATTGTCCAGGCCTTATATTAACATCAAATTTAAAGTGTTAAATGGAATGTCTATATGTAAATATACCTTACCAGAGTTTCTTAAAGAGAGTCATAATAATTGTAAGCTCTAGTACGAGAACCTTAAACTATTTTAAGTCTTCACAAACAAACTATCTAATAATGAAAGACAATAAAAATACTAATTTTACATATCAATATTGCTGCTATAGGAGCCTAAATAAAGATATTAAGAAATCCACATATATGAGAGGGGGATAAAAGGAGAAACCAGTTGAATTATGAGTTCCAAAAGAGGTCTTATTCATTTCCGAGACTTTCTTTCTCTTCGAGGTAATGGGGGTGGATCTTCTCTCGCTAAATTGTTAGTTGGGCTCCGACTAGATGACGAATCAAAGCTCCGGGGCGGTAGTAACATCGCGCCATGCAGTTCAAACCAATCCGTTAAATTAAGATCTGGTAGATCAAGTGCAAATAAGAAGCTTGGCAAATCGTTTGGTTCTCTAAGGGTGATAATTTTGTTTGTCAGTTTCACTGATAAGGAGAATGGAAAACCCCATTTGTATGGGATATTTCTGTCTTGCAAAATATGAATGAGAGGCTTTAAAGATGTTCTCTGCCTGAGTGTAAGCAAGGATAAGTCATTGAATAATAAGATGTTGGAGCCATTAAAATCTATGTCACGAAGTTTTCTAGCTCTATTCATTATCTCTTCTTTTAATTTATAAAAATGGATCCTGCAAATGACGTCCCGTGGTTTTTTAGAGTCCATTCCTTTGGGTTTCAAAGCCCTATGTATTCTATCAAGTTCGATAGGTGTCTCTAATGGTCTCTTTAAAATGCCGTTAAAGATGGAAGAAATGGCACCTTGTAAATCACTTGCTTTTATATCCTCCGATAATCCTCTGATCCTTATATTATTCCTGCGATTTCTATTTTCGATATCGTCCATTCTGTTGATAAGCATTTTCTGAGAGATTGTGAGTATATTTACTCTGTCGGTCAACTCTTTTAGTTGGTCTTCATGTTTGATGGTAGTTTTTTCAATAGTAATTGACTTTTTTTCTAATGTCGAAACTCTATTTTGTACTTTTGATAGATCTTTCTGCCAAGATTTTTTAAGATCCATAGCTAAACTGTTAAGATCCTGTTTAGTTGAAATCGAGATCAGGGTATGTAAGGCCTGTAACTCTGGGTGGCCTTGTAAGGCTTTTAAAGCCGCCTCTGTAGATGTGGTAGAAGAAGAGATGGTAGATGTTGGGTTATATATAACTGAATCTGTGGAAGATGTGGATTCGTCTGATGATTCTTCATGCATATAGAAAGATTTATCTAGGTTTGTTTTGATAGGTGTCTTTATAAGTTTCCTCTTAGTCGGTGGTGTGTCTTCTTGATCAGAATCCAATGGTGTTAAAGAATCATCAGAAGTGTCAGATTCTTGTGAGATTCGTTTTTGTTGTGTTGGTTTGTAAGTTAAAGAAGTGTCTTGAGACGTAACTTTAATTTGTTTCATATAGTTCTCAGCATTTGTGATATCCATGTCAACAGATCGGATTTCTGTATCAGAAATATGAGACATAGTGATGTTTTCTTTAAATGTCACATTCATATTCGGTTGGTTATTGGCGAATTTTAAGTCACTAGTTGTGAGCGAATATTTATTTTTAACCTCTGGTCTTTTTGACAAAGAAGAGTCAATAGGATTATCTATGGTAAGATCTTTGGAGATATTTTTCCCATTATCTTCAGATTGCTGTTGTGTTAAAACGACAGATTTCGTCTTTGTTAATGAAGGACAGGTAATTTTAATCGAGTGACCTGTTTGTGATTGTTGTACATACTTTGTATTGGTTTTAGGTCTTACTACCAGTTCTACAGGAGAATCTTCCTGGGAAGATTTGGTATTTCCTTGTTTTGTGTTGTTATTTGAAGCTGCTTCTTGTTTTTTTTTATTCTCATTTTTTATAGCTTCTTTCATTTGAGGGACAAATTCTTGTGATGTATTAGCCATAGAAGTAGATGTCTGTGAAGTTTGCTGACTTAAAGTGGACATTGCCCCTTGATGTTTTTCTTCAGTGTCAGTTAAAATATTGGCTTTATTCTCTTTATTTTCAGAGCTTTTGGGCAAGGTTTGTGGTCTATATTGGATTATGTCTTTATTAGCAGACTTCATTTCTTTGGTTGTGTGCTTTACTTCCTTCTTATTATACTCTGCCATTATGTGTTAGTATATGCAGGAAATCCAAGATGGCCGCCGCTAGTATGTGTCTGATAGAGCTGCCGGAGCTTCAGTCGGCTCTTTACACTCACCGCTGCTTCTGCAGTGCTGCAAACAAAATCGTTCTCTGCTTGGAGGGATTCCCCCACTTGGCCCTCTCTTCAGTCCGCTCTGGGTATGATTTAACAGCTTCAGGTCCTCCTCATCTATCGGCCGGTGACGTAACGGCTCCTACATGCGACCTCTCATCGCGCGTCAAGCCACGCCCCCCGCCGTTGATTTTCTGATATGCGCTCCACACAATTAAATGCCGCCGTTGATTTTCTATGGGAATTGCAGAAATGACTTCTAAGCCTCAAAATAATGACTTTTTTTCCTAAGGTGGTAGGAATGAAACTCAGTGCGGGCTAGATAGGGTCCCCCCTGGGCACCGCAGACCTAAGCTTGTTTAACTCCTACCTCTTAAAGGGACCGAGAAAAAATGACCTTTTCTGCACTCCAATGTAAGTCAATGGGGCGATTTTTTGGCTATGTGCTAGAAATGAAATTGAGTGCGGATTGGATGACAGGCACCCTAGGCACCCAGGATCGGCTTTAGTTTCACCTGTATCTCTTAAGCCGGCAGAGAAAACCCACCTGATATGCGCTCCACACAATTGAATTAGAGACGCCGTTGATTTTCTATGGGAATTGCAGAAATGACTTCTAAGCCTCAAAATAATGACTTTTTTTCCTAAGGTGGTAGGAATGAAACTCAGTGCGGGCTGGATGGGGTCCCCCCTGGGCACCGCAGACCTAAGCTTGTTTAACTCCTACCTCTTAAAGGGACCGAGAAAAAATGACCTTTTCTGCACTCCAATGTAAGTCAATGGGGCGATTTTTTGGCTATGTGCTAGAAATGAAATTCAGTGCGGATTGGATGACAGGCACCCTAGGCACCCAGGATCGGCTTTAGTTTCACGTGTATCTCTTAAGCCGGCAGAGAAAACCCACCTGATATGCGCTCCACACAATTGAATTAGAGACGCCGTTGATTTTCTATGGGAATTGCAGAAATGACTTCTAAGCCTCAAAATAATGACTTTTTTTCCTAAGGTGGTAGGAATGAAACTCAGTGCGGGCTGGATGGGGTCCCCCCTGGGCACTGCAGACCTAAGCTTGTTTAACTCCTACCTCTTAAAGGGACCGAGAAAAAATGACCTTTTCTGCACTCCAATGTAAGTCAATGGGGCGATTTTTTGGCTATGTGCTAGAAATGAAATTGAGTGCGGATTGGATGACAGGCACCCTAGGCACCCAGGATCGGCTTTAGTTTCACGTGTATCTCTTAAGCCGGCAGAGAAAACCCACCTGATATGCGCTCCACACAATTGAATTAGAGACGCCGTTGATTTTCTATGGGAATTGCAGAAATGACTTCTAAGCCTCAAAATAATGACTTTTTTTCCTAAGGTGGTAGGAATGAAACTCAGTGCGGGCTGGATGGGGTCCCCCCTGGGCACCGCAGACCTAAGCTTGTTTAACTCCTACCTCTTAAAGGGACCGAGAAAAAATGACCTTTTCTGCACTCCAATGTAAGTCAATGGGGCGATTTTTTGGCTATGTGCTAGAAATGAAATTGAGTGCGGATTGGATGACAGGCACCCTAGGCACCCAGGATCGGCTTTAGTTTCACCTGTATCTCTTAAGCCGGCAGAGAAAACCCACCTGATATGCGCTCCACACAATTGAATTAGAGACGCCGTTGATTTTCTATGGGAATTGCAGAAATGACTTCTAAGCCTCAAAATAATGACTTTTTTTCCTAAGGTGGTAGGAATGAAACTCAGTGCGGGCTGGATGGGGTCCCCCCTGGGCACCGCAGACCTAAGCTTGTTTAACTCCTACCTCTTAAAGGGACCGAGAAAAAATGACCTTTTCTGCACTCCAATGTAAGTCAATGGGGCGATTTTTTGGCTATGTGCTAGAAATGAAATTGAGTGCGGATTGGATGAAAGGCACCCTAGGCACCCAGGATCGGCTTTAGTTTCACCTGTATCTCTTAAGCCGGCAGAGAAAACCCACCTGATATGCGCTCCACACAATTGAATTAGAGACGCCGTTGATTTTCTATGGGAATTGCAGAAATGACTTCTAAGCCTCAAAATAATGACTTTTTTTCCTAAGGTGGTAGGAATGAAACTCAGTGCGGGCTAGATGGGGTCCCCCCTGGGCACCGCAGACCTAAGCTTGTTTAACTCCTACCTCTTAAAGGGACCGAGAAAAAATGACCTTTTCTGCACTCCAATGTAAGTCAATGGGGCGATTTTTTGGCTGTGTGCTAGAAATGAAATTGAGTGCGGATTGGATGACAGGCACCCTAGGCACCCAGGATCGGCTTTAGTTTCACGTGTATCTCTTAAGCCGGCAGAGAAAACCCACCTGATATGCGCTCCACACAATTGAATTAGAGACGCCGTTGATTTTCTATGGGAATTGCAGAAATGACTTCTAAGCCTCAAAATAATGACTTTTTTTCCTAAGGTGGTAGGAATGAAACTCAGTGCGGGCTGGATGGGGTCCCCCCTGGGCACCGCAGACCTAAGCTTGTTTAACTCCTACCTCTTAAAGGGACCAAGAAAAAATGACCTTTTCTGCACTCCAATGTAAGTCAATGGGGCGATTTTTTGGCTATGTGCTAGAAATGAAATTGAGTGCGGATTGGATGACAGGCACCCTAGGCACCCAGGATCGGCTTTAGTTTCACCTGTATCTCTTAAGCCGGCAGAGAAAACCCACCTGATATGCGCTCCACACAATTGAATTAGAGACGCCGTTGATTTTCTATGGGAATTGCAGAAATGACTTCTAAGCCTCAAAATAATGACTTTTTTTCCTAAGGTGGTAGGAATGAAACTCAGTGCGGGCTGGATGGGGTCCCCCCTGGGCACCGCAGACCTAAGCTTGTTTAACTCCTACCTCTTAAAGGGACCGAGAAAAAATGACCTTTTCTGCACTCCAATGTAAGTCAATGGGGCGATTTTTTGGCTATGTGCTAGAAATGAAATTCAGTGCGGATTGGATGACAGGCACCCTAGGCACCCAGGATCGGCTTTAGTTTCACGTGTATCTCTTAAGCCGGCAGAGAAAACCCACCTGATATGCGCCCCACACAATTGAATTAGAGACGCCGTTGATTTTCTATGGGAATTGCAGAAATGACTTCTAAGCCTCAAAATAATGACTTTTTTTCCTAAGGTGGTAGGAATGAAACTCAGTGCGGGCTGGATGGGGTCCCCCCTGGGCACCGCAGACCTAAGCTTGTTTAACTCCTACCTCTTAAAGGGACCGAGAAAAAAATGACCTTTTCTGCACTCCAATGTAAGTCAATGGGGCGATTTTTTGGCTATGTGCTAGAAATGAAATTGAGTGCGGATTGGATGACAGGCACCCTAGGCACCCAGGATCGGCTTTAGTTTCACGTGTATCTCTTAAGCCGGCAGAGAAAACCCACCTGATATGCGCTCCACACAATTGAATTAGAGACGCCGTTGATTTTCTATGGGAATTGCAGAAATGACTTCTAAGCCTCAAAATAATGACTTTTTTTCCTACGGTGGTAGGAATGAAACTCAGTGCGGGCTGGATGGGGTCCCCCCTGGGCACCGCAGACCTAAGCTTGTTTAACTCCTACCTATTAAAGGGACCGAGAAAAAAATGACCTTTTCTGCACTCCAATGTAAGTCAATGGGGCGATTTTTTGGCTATGTGCTAGAAATGAAATTGAGTGCGGATTGGATGACAGGCACCCTAGGCATCCAGGATCGGCTTTAGTTTCACGTGTATCTCTTAAGCCGGCAGAGAAAACCCACCTGATATGCGCTCCACACAATTGAATTAGAGACGCCGTTGATTTTCTATGGGAATTGCAGAAATGACTTCTAAGCCTCAAAATAATGACTTTTTTTCCTAAGGTGGTAGGAATGAAACTCAGTGCGGGCTAGATGGGGTCCCCCCTGGGCACCGCAGACCTAAGCTTGTTTAACTCCTACCTCTTAAAGGGACCGAGAAAAAATGACCTTTTCTGCACTCCAATGTAAGTCAATGGGGCGATTTTTTGGCTATGTGCTAGAAATGAAATTGAGTGCGGATTGGATGACAGGCACCCTAGGCACCCAGGATCGGCTTTAGTTTCACGTGTATCTCTTAAGCCGGCAGAGAAAACCCACCTGATATGCGCTCCACACAATTGAATTAGAGACGCCGTTGATTTTCTATGGGAATTGCAGAAATGACTTCTAAGCCTCAAAATAATGACTTTTTTTCCTAAGGTGGTAGGAATGAAACTCAGTGCGGGCTGGATGGGGTCCCCCCTGGGCACCGCAGACCTAAGCTTGTTTAACTCCTACCTCTTATAGGGACCGAGAAAAAAATGACCTTTTCTGCACTCCAATGTAAGTCAATGGGGCGATTTTTTGGCTATGTGCTAGAAATGAAATTGAGTGCGGATTGGATGACAGGCACCCTAGGCACCCAGGATCGGCTTTAGTTTCACGTGTATCTCTTAAGCCGGCAGAGAAAACCCACCTGATATGCGCTCCACACAATTGAATTAGAGACGCCGTTGATTTTCTATGGGAATTGCAGAAATGACTTCTAAGCCTCAAAATAATGACTTTTTTTCCTAAGGTGGTAGGAATGAAACTCAGTGCGGGCTGGATGGGGTCCCCCCTGGGCACCGCAGACCTAAGCTTGTTTAACTCCTACCTCTTAAAGGGACCGAGAAAAAATGACCTTTTCTGCACTCCAAAGTAAGTCAATGGGGCGATTTTTTGGCTATGTGCTAGAAATGAAATTGAGTGCGGATTGGATGACAGGCACCCTAGGCACCCAGGATCGGCTTTAGTTTCACGTGTATCTCTTAAGCCGGCAGAGAAAACCCACCTGATATGCGCTCCACACAATTGAATTAGAGACGCCGTTGATTTTCTATGGGAATTGCAGAAATGACTTCTAAGCCTCAAAATAATGACTTTTTTTCCTAAGGTGGTAGGAATGAAACTCAGTGCGGGCTGGATGGGGTCCCCCCTGGGCACCGCAGACCTAAGCTTGTTTAACTCCTACCTCTTAAAGGGACCGAGAAAAAATGACCTTTTCTGCACTCCAATGTAAGTCAATGGGGCGATTTTTTGGCTATGTGCTAGAAATGAAATTGAGTGCGGATTGGATGACAGGCACCCTAGGCACCCAGGATCGGCTTTAGTTTCACGTGTATCTCTTAAGCCGGCAGAGAAAACCCACCTGATATGCGCTCCACACAATTGAATTAGAGACGCCGTTGATTTTCTATGGGAATTGCAGAAATGACTTCTAAGCCTCAAAATAATGACTTTTTTTCCTAAGGTGGTAGGAATGAAACTCAGTGCGGGCTAGATGGGGTCCCCCCTGGGCACCGCAGACCTAAGCTTGTTTAACTCCTACCTCTTAAAGGGACCGAGAAAAAATGACCTTTTCTGCACTCCAATGTAAGTCAATGGGGCGATTTTTTGGCTATGTGCTAGAAATGAAATTGAGTGCGGATTGGATGACAGGCACCCTAGGCACCCAGGATCGGCTTTAGTTTCACGTGTATCTCTTAAGCCGGCAGAGAAAACCCACCTGATATGCGCTCCACACAATTGAATTAGAGACGCCGTTGATTTTCTATGGGAATTGCAGAAATGACTTCTAAGCCTCAAAATAATGACTTTTTTTCCTAAGGTGGTAGGAATGAAACTCAGTGCGGGCTGGATGGGGTCCCCCCTGGGCACCGCAGACCTAAGCTTGTTTAACTCCTACCTCTTAAAGGGACCGAGAAAAAAATGACCTTTTCTGCACTCCAATGTAAGTCAATGGGGCGATTTTTTGGCTATGTGCTAGAAATGAAATTGAGTGCGGATTGGATGACAGGCACCCTAGGCACCCAGGATCGGCTTTAGTTTCACGTGTATCTCTTAAGCCGGCAGAGAAAACCCACCTGATATGCGCTCCACACAATTGAATTAGAGACGCCGTTGATTTTCTACTAATTTACGTTTTATTACAGAAAATTTTTAAAACAAGTTCAATGTTGGAAGCATTATATAAACTGTATCATCAAGTTTGGCAAATAAAATCTGTCCATTTAGAGTAATATAGTACAGAGAAGCCTGTATTTTTCTCTATTATAGATCTTATGTTTAAACACATAAAAGTCAAATGTACAGTGAAATAAAAGAAAAAAAAAAGGAAAGAAAATAAAACCGGTGTGTAGCAAACAGGTATTAATGTCCAAAATATTCAAGTAATGATTTTCGATGTAGGTTAACTATATATATCTGTTATAGTCAGCTCAAGTTTTTTGTTCCCCCCCCCCTGACATCTCAGAGCCAAATCTCCTAATTTAAACATGCACAAGGATGTCTCGCATAAAAGTGAATTGAATTAGTAGTTATTTCTTTATGATGGAATAAAAAAGTGTTTGTTATCTTCTCTCCAGGTGAACCACTTTGACCAACGACTTGTAAAGAGTAGATTCTTATCATTGTCTTCTGCAAGTAATTCCTCTAATCTATAGTAACGATTCACTTCATCCGCCCAATCTTTTAAAGAAGGAACCTGAGTCGTTTTCCATCGTCTAGCAATGACTGCTTTTGCCGCTGTTAACCAAAAACCAATTGGAGAATTTTTGAAAGCCTTATATGAGAAAGGAATCATTAATAAAAGTACTTGTTGTAAAGTATTAGAAATCTGAATGTCTGACATATTGTTAATGACATCTACTATATCTGACCAAAACGTTTGAATCAGTGGGCAACTCCACCAGATATGTTGCATGGATCCTTTTTCTTTGTTGCATCTCCAGCAGAGGTCATTGCTTTGAGGATACATTAATTTAATTTTTGTCGGTACCATGTACCACCTAGAAAGAACTTTGAAATTTTTTTCCTGTAAATTGCAGGAAATCGAGGTCTTAAATGAAAAATAAAATGCTTTCTGAATGTTTTCTTCTGAGAATTTTGTATTTAACTCTTTTTCCCAATTTTCTATATAGTCCGGGTGACCTCCATCCACATCTTCGAATAACAGAGCGTACAATTTGGAAGTAGCCTTAGTTATGCTTGTATCAGCTACGCATACTTTTTCAAAAGGGAGAAGTTTTCTAGTTAGCTGTAAGATATCCCTTTGTCTGGATATAAAAGATTGTAATTGTAGGTATTGTTTTTGTTCTAAAATAGAATCACTGAGATTTCTATTTTCTTTAAAAGGAAGATCTTCAATCGATTTAAGGTTCTTTTTATCAAAAAGGGTATAAAAGGTTATTGCCTCATTAGTCGGAATCCCTAAAAAGCTTTTTGTATGAAGTGCTGGGAGAAATCTCTGATTATTTCCTAGTGGAATAAGGGGTCCATCTGGCTTGTATATGTTTTTTGTGTCCTCGGTATAAGATTTTGCTACATGCATGATTGTAGCGCTAATTGGGGAATGAGAAAGCGAAATAAAATCTTTTAAAAAATTTTTGGGGGTCCATAATATTGCTGATGTATCAAATTTTGTTATATCTGATTCAAGTTTTACCCATGATTTATTTTTTCTCAGATGAAAGCAATCAATTACTCTATTTAATATAGATGCTATATAATAATGTTTACAACTCGGTAAAGCCAAGCCTCCCTCAGCTTTTGGTCTCATCAGAATTTTAGTTTTAAGTCGTGCGGGTTTATTTGCCCATATAAATTTGGTAATTATAGAATTCATCTTGGATAGATAAGAACGATTGAGAATTGCTGGGACTGTTTGAAAAATATATAGAATTCTGGGTATAACATTCATTTTTATAATATTTACTCTGCCCATCCATGAGAACTCCTTCTTACTCCAGATCAGTAAATCTTCTTCAATTTTTTTGATTAAAGGTTTGATATTTTTTTGGATGATAGAGTCCTGGGAAATAGTGACTTGAGTACCAAGATAATTGAATGAATCAGTACACCAATTAAAGGGGAAGTTTCCTTTTAGATTTTCCCTGTCTCTGTCTGAAATACCTATGCAATATGCCTCACATTTATTCGTGTTTAGCTTATAATTACTGAAGTAGGCATATTCTCGTATTGTAGCTAATAATGAGGGTAAAGAAATGTGCGGTTTGGTTATAAACAATAATAAATCATCAGCATATGCAGAGCACAAGTGATGGTTATTTCCTATCCTAATGCCCTCGATATTTGGGTTGTCCCTGATTGCAATCAATAAGTGTTCCATACAAAGGGTATATAATAGTGGGGAGAGAGGACAACCTTGTCTCGTCCCGTTTTTGATATATAATCTCTCTGATAAGGTACCATTGATTTTGATTTTTGCGCTAGGGGATTTATATAAAGACAAAATTTTTGTTAACATTGCTGGGCCTAATCCTATTTGTTTGAGCGTGGCCTCCATGAATCTCCAATCAACCCGGTCAAAAGCCTTTTCAGCATCTAAAGCTAGGAATATAGATCTTAATTTGGTGTTATATGCATAATTCGCCAATGTGAAGGCTCGTAGAGTGTTGTCCTTAGCTTCTCTATTGTTAACAAAGCCTACCTGGTCCGGGTTGACTAGAGATTCAAGGAGTGGAGTCAATCTAAGTGCTATCGCTTTGGAAAAGATTTTAGTGTCAAAATTTAATAACGAAATTGGTCTGTAATTGCTACAGATGTTATGATCTTTTCCTTCTTTGGGGATCACTGTGATAAATGCTTCTAAAAAAACAGGTGGAAAAGTCTGTTTATCAGAAATGGAATTAAATGAGTTAACTAAGTATGGAGCAACAAGATCAGAAAACTGTTTATAATATTTCGCTGTAAAGCCGTCTGGGCCCGGGCTCTTGCCTTTAGGTAAGAGTTTTATTACTTCCTTAATTTCTTCTAATGTGAAATCTTTTTCAAGGTTTGCTTTTAACTCCTCTGAGATAGTAGGCAATTTTGTATTGTTAATATATTGAGTAAGTGATAACAGAGGAGAAGGGGGAGGATTTACCTGATTAGGAGCTGGGAGTTGATATAAATTCTTATAATATTTACAAAACGTATCAGCTATAATTTCCGTTTTGTAGGAAATTACACCTTGAGATGTCTTAATAGAAGCAATGGTGTTGGCCGCCCTTTTATTTTTTAAAGCGTTGGCCAAGAATTTGCTAGGCCTGTTATTCCATACATAAAAATTCTTTCCACAGACTTGTACCACCTGTTTATATTTCTTATGAAGAATATCTTTTATCTTGCATCTGGTCTCATTGAGTTCTGCTAACGTGTCCCTCAATCTGGATTTCTTGTGAGTTAGTTCTAATTCATGTATTTTATTAAATAGATTGGAAAGTTGTTTTGTATTGTCCTTTTTTAGTCTAGCTCCTTGTGAGATCAAAGTGCCTCTTATCATTGCTTTTAAAGCTTCCCATTTTATTGGTGCGGAAGTAGAGTCGTTTTCATGGGCTATTTTAAAAGTTTCAAATGTATCTTTCAATGCTGTTATACATACCAAGTCATCCAATAATGTCTCATTCAGTTTCCAGTTATAGCTAAATTTAGTTTTAGGGAGAAGCGTAAAAGCTGAGAATATGGGAGCATGGTCCGAGAATATCATATTTCCTATGAAGGAATTTTTCAAGGAACTAAGCAATTCATGTGATGAAAAAATGAAATCTATCCTGCTATATGTGTTCGTAGAGGCAGAGTAATGTGAGTAATCTTGAGTCGTAGGATTTACAATTCTCCAAGTGTCATATAATGTGAATTCTTTCAAGGCTCTTTGTAGCGCTCTGATTTTTTTATAGGAAATTTTAGATTTCCCTGTAGATGAATCTAAAAGAGGATTTAAAGGTGCATTAAAATCTCCTCCTAAGATTATATGACCCTTGGCGAAGGAGTGCAAATCCTGTAAAGTATCTATTAAAAATGAGATTTGGTCATAATTAGGTGCATAAATGCTCGCAATGGTATAAGTGTCATCCATTAGTGAGCAGTTGAGGAAAATAAATCTACCATGAGGATCTATTTTAGAATCTAAGATTTTTATGGGAAGCGTTTTATGAAATCCAATAGAAACCCCTTTCGTCTTTTTTTGTGAAGATGTAGCATGGGCCCACGTATTAAAATATTTGTTTTTGGATAAATCAGGTAATTTTCCATTTTTAAAGTGGGTCTCCTGGAGGAATACAATTTTTGTTTTTTGCTTATGTAATGTATGTAATATGTTGGACCTTTTTTCCGGAGTATTAAATCCGTTAACATTTAAGGAACAAAAAATTAAGTCCATCCTTGTGTATATATCAATACTCACTTAGGTAATGAAAATACTGTCGTGCAAGGTTGTTCGGCAGAGTTATGTCGCCAAGAGATAGATGACTCCGAGATGTCAGGATCTATTAAAATTGCTGGACACCAGATAAAAAAATAAATTAAAATGAAACAGAAAAAGAAGTAAGTAAAAGAAAATAAAGAAGATAAGGAGATTAGTATATAAAATAAACAAGCACGTATAGTATAAAACAAAATAAACTAAAAAAAAACAAAAAAAAAAAACGTATATTATAGTCAATATACGCGTTAGTACTATTTGTGACAATGGTCACAACGTCTTGAAATCAAGACACCTATTGGGTGGGTGGTTTGAGGCACTAAGAGAATAAAATAACATAAATTGTCCAGGCCTTATATTAACATCAAATTTAAAGTGTTAAATGGAATGTCTATATGTAAATATACCTTACCAGAGTTTCTTAAAGAGAGTCATAATAATTGTAAGCTCTAGTACGAGAACCTTAAACTATTTTAAGTCTTCACAAACAAACTATCTAATAATGAAAGACAATAAAAATACTAATTTTACATATCAATATTGCTGCTATAGGAGCCTAAATAAAGATATTAAGAAATCCACATATATGAGAGGGGGATAAAAGGAGAAACCAGTTGAATTATGAGTTCCAAAAGAGGTCTTATTCATTTCCGAGACTTTCTTTCTCTTCGAGGTAATGGGGGTGGATCTTCTCTCGCTAAATTGTTAGTTGGGCTCCGACTAGATGACGAATCAAAGCTCCGGGGCGGTAGTAACATCGCGCCATGCAGTTCAAACCAATCCGTTAAATTAAGATCTGGTAGATCAAGTGCAAATAAGAAGCTTGGCAAATCGTTTGGTTCTCTAAGGGTGATAATTTTGTTTGTCAGTTTCACTGATAAGGAGAATGGAAAACCCCATTTGTATGGGATATTTCTGTCTTGCAAAATATGAATGAGAGGCTTTAAAGATGTTCTCTGCCTGAGTGTAAGCAAGGATAAGTCATTGAATAATAAGATGTTGGAGCCATTAAAATCTATGTCACGAAGTTTTCTAGCTCTATTCATTATCTCTTCTTTTAATTTATAAAAATGGATCCTGCAAATGACGTCCCGTGGTTTTTTAGAGTCCATTCCTTTGGGTTTCAAAGCCCTATGTATTCTATCAAGTTCGATAGGTGTCTCTAATGGTCTCTTTAAAATGCCGTTAAAGATGGAAGAAATGGCACCTTGTAAATCACTTGCTTTTATATCCTCCGATAATCCTCTGATCCTTATATTATTCCTGCGATTTCTATTTTCGATATCGTCCATTCTGTTGATAAGCATTTTCTGAGAGATTGTGAGTATATTTACTCTGTCGGTCAACTCTTTTAGTTGGTCTTCATGTTTGATGGTAGTTTTTTCAATAGTAATTGACTTTTTTTCTAATGTCGAAACTCTATTTTGTACTTTTGATAGATCTTTCTGCCAAGATTTTTTAAGATCCATAGCTAAACTGTTAAGATCCTGTTTAGTTGAAATCGAGATCAGGGTATGTAAGGCCTGTAACTCTGGGTGGCCTTGTAAGGCTTTTAAAGCCGCCTCTGTAGATGTGGTAGAAGAAGAGATGGTAGATGTTGGGTTATATATAACTGAATCTGTGGAAGATGTGGATTCGTCTGATGATTCTTCATGCATATAGAAAGATTTATCTAGGTTTGTTTTGATAGGTGTCTTTATAAGTTTCCTCTTAGTCGGTGGTGTGTCTTCTTGATCAGAATCCAATGGTGTTAAAGAATCATCAGAAGTGTCAGATTCTTGTGAGATTCGTTTTTGTTGTGTTGGTTTGTAAGTTAAAGAAGTGTCTTGAGACGTAACTTTAATTTGTTTCATATAGTTCTCAGCATTTGTGATATCCATGTCAACAGATCGGATTTCTGTATCAGAAATATGAGACATAGTGATGTTTTCTTTAAATGTCACATTCATATTCGGTTGGTTATTGGCGAATTTTAAGTCACTAGTTGTGAGCGAATATTTATTTTTAACCTCTGGTCTTTTTGACAAAGAAGAGTCAATAGGATTATCTATGGTAAGATCTTTGGAGATATTTTTCCCATTATCTTCAGATTGCTGTTGTGTTAAAACGACAGATTTCGTCTTTGTTAATGAAGGACAGGTAATTTTAATCGAGTGACCTGTTTGTGATTGTTGTACATACTTTGTATTGGTTTTAGGTCTTACTACCAGTTCTACAGGAGAATCTTCCTGGGAAGATTTGGTATTTCCTTGTTTTGTGTTGTTATTTGAAGCTGCTTCTTGTTTTTTTTTATTCTCATTTTTTATAGCTTCTTTCATTTGAGGGACAAATTCTTGTGATGTATTAGCCATAGAAGTAGATGTCTGTGAAGTTTGCTGACTTAAAGTGGACATTGCCCCTTGATGTTTTTCTTCAGTGTCAGTTAAAATATTGGCTTTATTCTCTTTATTTTCAGAGCTTTTGGGCAAGGTTTGTGGTCTATATTGGATTATGTCTTTATTAGCAGACTTCATTTCTTTGGTTGTGTGCTTTACTTCCTTCTTATTATACTCTGCCATTATGTGTTAGTATATGCAGGAAATCCAAGATGGCCGCCGCTAGTATGTGTCTGATAGAGCTGCCGGAGCTTCAGTCGGCTCTTTACACTCACCGCTGCTTCTGCAGTGCTGCAAACAAAATCGTTCTCTGCTTGGAGGGATTCCCCCACTTGGCCCTCTCTTCAGTCCGCTCTGGGTATGATTTAACAGCTTCAGGTCCTCCTCATCTATCGGCCGGTGACGGAGCGGCTCCTACATGCGACCTCTCATCGCGCGTCAAGCCACGCCCCCCGCCGTTGATTTTCTGATATGCGCTCCACACAATTAAATGCCGCCGTTGATTTTCTATGGGAATTGCAGAAATGACTTCTAAGCCTCAAAATAATGACTTTTTTTCCTAAGGTGGTAGGAATGAAACTCAGTGCGGGCTAGATAGGGTCCCCCCTGGGCACCGCAGACCTAAGCTTGTTTAACTCCTACCTCTTAAAGGGACCGAGAAAAAATGACCTTTTCTGCACTCCAATGTAAGTCAATGGGGCGATTTTTTGGCTATGTGCTAGAAATGAAATTGAGTGCGGATTGGATGACAGGCACCCTAGGCACCCAGGATCGGCTTTAGTTTCACCTGTATCTCTTAAGCCGGCAGAGAAAACCCACCTGATATGCGCTCCACACAATTGAATTAGAGACGCCGTTGATTTTCTATGGGAATTGCAGAAATGACTTCTAAGCCTCAAAATAATGACTTTTTTTCCTAAGGTGGTAGGAATGAAACTCAGTGCGGGCTGGATGGGGTCCCCCCTGGGCACCGCAGACCTAAGCTTGTTTAACTCCTACCTCTTAAAGGGACCGAGAAAAAATGACCTTTTCTGCACTCCAATGTAAGTCAATGGGGCGATTTTTTGGCTATGTGCTAGAAATGAAATTCAGTGCGGATTGGATGACAGGCACCCTAGGCACCCAGGATCGGCTTTAGTTTCACGTGTATCTCTTAAGCCGGCAGAGAAAACCCACCTGATATGCGCTCCACACAATTGAATTAGAGACGCCGTTGATTTTCTATGGGAATTGCAGAAATGACTTCTAAGCCTCAAAATAATGACTTTTTTTCCTAAGGTGGTAGGAATGAAACTCAGTGCGGGCTGGATGGGGTCCCCCCTGGGCACTGCAGACCTAAGCTTGTTTAACTCCTACCTCTTAAAGGGACCGAGAAAAAATGACCTTTTCTGCACTCCAATGTAAGTCAATGGGGCGATTTTTTGGCTATGTGCTAGAAATGAAATTGAGTGCGGATTGGATGACAGGCACCCTAGGCACCCAGGATCGGCTTTAGTTTCACGTGTATCTCTTAAGCCGGCAGAGAAAACCCACCTGATATGCGCTCCACACAATTGAATTAGAGACGCCGTTGATTTTCTATGGGAATTGCAGAAATGACTTCTAAGCCTCAAAATAATGACTTTTTTTCCTAAGGTGGTAGGAATGAAACTCAGTGCGGGCTGGATGGGGTCCCCCCTGGGCACCGCAGACCTAAGCTTGTTTAACTCCTACCTCTTAAAGGGACCGAGAAAAAATGACCTTTTCTGCACTCCAATGTAAGTCAATGGGGCGATTTTTTGGCTATGTGCTAGAAATGAAATTGAGTGCGGATTGGATGACAGGCACCCTAGGCACCCAGGATCGGCTTTAGTTTCACCTGTATCTCTTAAGCCGGCAGAGAAAACCCACCTGATATGCGCTCCACACAATTGAATTAGAGACGCCGTTGATTTTCTATGGGAATTGCAGAAATGACTTCTAAGCCTCAAAATAATGACTTTTTTTCCTAAGGTGGTAGGAATGAAACTCAGTGCGGGCTGGATGGGGTCCCCCCTGGGCACCGCAGACCTAAGCTTGTTTAACTCCTACCTCTTAAAGGGACCGAGAAAAAATGACCTTTTCTGCACTCCAATGTAAGTCAATGGGGCGATTTTTTGGCTATGTGCTAGAAATGAAATTGAGTGCGGATTGGATGACAGGCACCCTAGGCACCCAGGATCGGCTTTAGTTTCACGTGTATCTCTTAAGCCGGCAGAGAAAACCCACCTGATATGCGCTCCACACAATTGAATTAGAGACGCCGTTGATTTTCTATGGGAATTGCAGAAATGACTTCTAAGCCTCAAAATAATGACTTTTTTTCCTAAGGTGGTAGGAATGAAACTCAGTGCGGGCTGGATGGGGGTCCCCCCTGGGCACCGCAGACCTAAGCTTGTTTAACTCCTACCTCTTAAAGGGACCGAGAAAAAATGACCTTTTCTGCACTCCAATGTAAGTCAATGGGGCGATTTTTTGGCTATGTGCTAGAAATGAAATTGAGTGCGGATTGGATGACAGGCACCCTAGGCACCCAGGATCGGCTTTAGTTTCACCTGTATCTCTTAAGCCGGCAGAGAAAACCCACCTGATATGCGCTCCACACAATTGAATTAGAGACGCCGTTGATTTTCTATGGGAATTGCAGAAATGACTTCTAAGCCTCAAAATAATGACTTTTTTTCCTAAGGTGGTAGGAATGAAACTCAGTGCGGGCTGGATGGGGTCCCCCCTGGGCACCGCAGACCTAAGCTTGTTTAACTCCTACCTCTTAAAGGGACCGAGAAAAAATGACCTTTTCTGCACTCCAATGTAAGTCAATGGGGCGATTTTTGGCTATGTGCTAGAAATGAAATTCAGTGCGGATTGGATGACAGGCACCCTAGGCACCCAGGATCGGCTTTAGTTTCACGTGTATCTCTTAAGCCGGCAGAGAAAACCCACCTGATATGCGCTCCACACAATTGAATTAGAGACGCCGTTGATTTTCTATGGGAATTGCAGAAATGACTTCTAAGCCTCAAAATAATGACTTTTTTTCCTAAGGTGGTAGGAATGAAACTCAGTGCGGGCTGGATGGGGTCCCCCCTGGGCACCGCAGACCTAAGCTTGTTTAACTCCTACCTCTTAAAGGGACCGAGAAAAAAATGACCTTTTCTGCACTCCAATGTAAGTCAATGGGGCGATTTTTTGGCTATGTGCTAGAAATGAAATTCAGTGCGGATTGGATGACAGGCACCCTAGGCACCCAGGATCGGCTTTAGTTTCACGTGTATCTCTTAAGCCGGCAGAGAAAATCCACCTGATATGCGCTCCACACAATTGAATATGACTTCTAAGCCTCAAAATAATGACTTTTTTTCCTAAGGTGGTAGGAATGAAACTCAGTGCGGGCTGGATGGAGTCCCCCCTGGGCACCGCAGACCTAAGCTTGTTTAACTCCTACCTCTTAAAGGGACCGAGAAAAAATGACCTTTTCTGCACTCCAATGTAAGTCAATGGGGCGATTTTTTGGCTATGTGCTAGAAATGAAATTCAGTGCGGATTGGATGACAGGCACCCTAGGCACCCAGGATCGGCTTTAGTTTCACGTGTATCTCTTAAGTCGGCAGAGAAAACCCACCTGATATGCGCTCCACACAATTGAATTAGAGACGACGTTGATTTTCTATGGGAATTGCAGAAATGACTTCTAAGCCTCAAAATAATGACTTTTTTTCCTAAGGTGGTAGGAATGAAACTCAGTGCGGGCTGGATGGGGTCCCCCCTGGGCACCGCAGACCTAAGCTTGTTTAACTCCTACCTCTTAAAGGGACCGAGAAAAAATGACCTTTTCTGCACTCCAATGTAAGTCAATGGGGCGATTTTTTGGCTATGTGCTAGAAATGAAATTCAGTGCGGATTGGATGACAGGCACCCTAGGCACCCAGGATCGGCTTTAGTTTCACGTGTATCTCTTAAGCCGGCAGAGAAAATCCACCTGATATGCGCTCCACACAATTGAATAGAGACGCCGTTGATTTTCTATGGGAATTGCAGAAATGACTTCTAAGCCTCAAAATAATGACTTTTTTTCCTAAGGTGGTAGGAATGAAACTCAGTGTGGGCTGGATGGGGTCCCCCCTGGGCACCGCAGACCTAAGCTTGTTTAACTCCTACCTCTTAAAGGGACCGAGAAAAAATGACCTTTTCTGCACTCCAATGTAAGTCAATGGGGCGATTTTTTGGCTATGTGCTAGAAATGAAATTCAGTGCGGATTGGATGACAGGCACCCTAGGCACCCAGGATCGGCTTTAGTTTCACGTGTATCTCTTAAGCCGGCAGAGAAAACCCACCTGATATGCGCTCCACACAATTGAATTAGAGACGCCGTTGATTTTCTATGGGAATTGCAGAAATGACTTCTAAGCCTCAAAATAATGACTTTTTTTCCTAAGGTGGTAGGAATGAAACTCAGTGCGGGCTGGATGGGGTCCCCCCTGGGCACCGCAGACCTAAGCTTGTTTAACTCCTACCTCTTAAAGGGACCGAGAAAAAATGACCTTTTCTGCACTCCAATGTAAGTCAATGGGGCGATTTTTTGGCTATGTGCTAGAAATGAAATTCAGTGCGGATTGGAAGACAGGCACCCTAGGCACCCAGGATCGGCTTTAGTTTCACGTGTATCTCTTAAGCCGGCAGAGAAAACCCACCTGATATGCGCTCCACACAATTAAATTAGAGACGCCGTTGATTTTCTATGGGAATTGCAGAAATGACTTCTAAGCCTCAAAATAATGACTTTTTTTCCTAAGGTGGTAGGAATGAAACTCAGTGCGGGCTGGATGGGGTCCCCCCTGGGCACCGCAGACCTAAGCTTGTTTAACTCCTACCTCTTAAAGGGACCGAGAAAAAATGACCTTTTCTGCACTCCAATGTAAGTCAATGGGGCGATTTTTGGCTATGTGCTAGAAATGAAATTCAGTGCGGATTGGATGACAGGCACCCTAGGCACCCAGGATCGGCTTTAGTTTCACGTGTATCTCTTAAGCCGGCAGAGAAAATCCACCTGATATGCGCTCCACACAATTGAATAGAGACGCCATTGATTTTCTATGGGAATTGCAGAAATGACTTCTAAGCCTCAAAATAATGACTTTTTTTCCTAAGGTGGTAGGAATGAAACTCAGTGTGGGCTGGATGGGGTCCCCCCTGGGCACCGCAGACCTAAGCTTGTTTAACTCCTACCTCTTAAAGGGACCGAGAAAAAATGACCTTTTCTGCACTCCAATGTAAGTCAATGGGGCGATTTTTTGGCTATGTGCTAGAAATGAAATTCAGTGCGGATTGGATGACAGGCACCCTAGGCACCCAGGATCGGCTTTAGTTTCACGTGTATCTCTTAAGCCGGCAGAGAAAACCCTCCTGATATGCGCTCCACACAATTGAATTAGAGACGCCGTTGATTTTCTATGGGAATTGCAGAAATGACTTCTAAGCCTCAAAATAATGACTTTTTTTCCTAAGGTGGTAGGAATGAAACTCAGTGCGGGCTGGATGGGGTCCCCCCTGGGCACCGCAGACCTAAGCTTGTTTAACTCCTACCTCTTAAAGGGACCGAGAAAAAATGACCTTTTCTGCACTCCAATGTAAGTCAATGGGGCGATTTTTTGGCTATGTGCTAGAAATGAAATTCAGTGCGGATTGGATGACAGGCACCCTAGGCACCCAGGATCGGCTTTAGTTTCACGTGTATCTCTTAAGCCGGCAGAGAAAACCCACCTGATATGCGCTCCACACAATTGAATTAGAGACGCCGTTGATTTTCTATGGGAATTGCAGAAATGACTTCTAAGCCTCAAAATAATGACTTTTTTTCCTAAGGTGGTAGGAATGAAACTCAGTGCGGGCTGGATGGGGTCCCCCCTGGGCACCGCAGACCTAAGCTTGTTTAACTCCTACCTCTTAAAGGGACCGAGAAAAAATGACCTTTTCTGCACTCCAATGTAAGTCAATGGGGCGATTTTTTGGCTATGTGCTAGAAATGAAATTCAGTGCGGATTGGATGACAGGCACCCTAGGCACCCAGGATCGGCTTTAGTTTCACGTGTATCTCTTAAGCCGGCAGAGAAAATCCACCTGATATGCGCTCCACACAATTGAATAGAGACGCCATTGATTTTCTATGGGAATTGCAGAAATGACTTCTAAGCCTCAAAATAATGACTTTTTTTTCCTAAGGTGGTAGGAATGAAACTCAGTGTGGGCTGGATGGAGTCCCCCCTGGGCACCGCAGACCTAAGCTTGTTTAACTCCTACCTCTTAAAGGGACCGAGAAAAAATGACCTTTTCTGCACTCCAATGTAAGTCAATGGGGCGATTTTTTGGCTATGTGCTAGAAATGAAATTCAGTGCGGATTGGATGACAGGCACCCTAGGCACCCAGGATCGGCTTTAGTTTCACGTGTATCTCTTAAGTCGGCAGAGAAAACCCACCTGATATGCGCTCCACACAATTGAATTAGAGACGCCGTTGATTTTCTATGGGAATTGCAGAAATGACTTCTAAGCCTCAAAATAATGACTTTTTTTCCTAAGGTGGTAGGAATGAAACTCAGTGTGGGCTGGATGGGGTCCCCCCTGGGTACCGCAGACCTAAGCTTGTTTAACTCCTACCTCTTAAAGGGACCGAGAAAAAATGACCTTTTCTGCACTCCAATGTAAGTCAATGGGGCGATTTTTTGGCTATGTGCTAGAAATGAAATTCAGTGCGGATTGGATGACAGGCACCCTAGGCACCCAGGATCGGCTTTAGTTTCACGTGTATCTCTTAAGCCGGCAGAGAAAACCCACCTGATATGCGCTCCACACAATTGAATAGAGACGCCGTTGATTTTCTATGGGAATTGCAGAAATGACTTCTAAGCCTCAAAATAATGACTTTTTTTCCTAAGGTGGTAGGAATGAAACTCAGTGCGGGCTGGATGGGGTCCCCCCTGGGCACCGCAGACCTAAGCTTGTTTAACTCCTACCTCTTAAAGGGACCGAGAAAAAATGACCTTTTCTGCACTCCAATGTAAGTCAATGGGGCGATTTTTTGGCTATGTGCTAGAAATGAAATTCAGTGCGGATTGGATGACAGGCACCCTAGGCACCCAGGATCGGCTTTAGTTTCACGTGTATCTCTTAAGCCGGCACAGAAAATCCACCTGATATGCGCTCCACACAATTGAATAGAGACGCCATTGATTTTCTATGGGAATTGCAGAAATGACTTCTAAGCCTCAAAATAATGACTTTTTTTCCTAAGGTGGTAGGAATGAAACTCAGTGTGGGCTGGATGGGGTCCCCCCTGGGCACCGCAGACCTAAGCTTGTTTAACTCCTACCTCTTAAAGGGACCGAGAAAAAATGACCTTTTCTGCACTCCAATGTAAGTCAATGGGGCGATTTTTTGGCTATGTGCTAGAAATGAAATTCAGTGCGGATTGGATGACAGGCACCCTAGGCACCCAGGATCGGCTTTAGTTTCACGTGTATCTCTTAAGCCGGCAGAGAAAACCCACCTGATATGCGCTCCACACAATTGAATTAGAGACGCCGTTGATTTTCTATGGGAATTGCAGAAATGACTTCTAAGCCTCAAAATAATGACTTTTTTTCCTAAGATGGTAGGAATGAAACTCAGTGCGGGCTGGATGGGGTCCCCCCTGGGCACCGCAGACCTAAGCTTGTTTAACTCCTACCTCTTAAAGGGACAGAGAAAAAATGACCTTTTCTGCACTCCAATGTAAGTCAATGGGGCGATTTTTTGGCTATGTGCTAGAAATGAAATTCAGTGCGGATTGGATGACAGGCACCCTAGGCACCCAGGATCGGCTTTAGTTTCACGTGTATCTCTTAAGCCGGCAGAGAAAACCCACCTGATATGCGCTCCACACAATTGAATTAGAGACGCCGTTGATTTTCTAACAAATTTAGTTTTTATTGTGGAGGAAAGTTATAACTTTTTAAACGTTTTAGAAAAAGAATATAATCTATTCAATCACAAAAAGTAAAATCGATGTAAGAAATGAAAACGAATAATAAGGAGGGGGGGGGGAGCGAAGGGGGGAATGAAGGAAGGTAAGGGAGGGAATGGTATGTGGGGAAGGGTAATGGGTACTTTATTATAGCATAATGAAGATACTGCAATCACCTTAGTCAAAGAACAAATGGGTACTGGGTCTTTGAGGATATGTTCTCACCTGATACTTATATTGGTTGGCATCACAGAGTCACTGCGCATTCTTTAAGTCCGTTGTACTTGAGTTTGCTTAATCGTCAGAGTCACATGAGAGGGAGGATGTGTCTGAAGGTGGGGGGTTTTCTCGATATGAGGTCCATGGTAGCCATTTTGTATAGAATGATTTGTTACCAGCATTCCTATCGTCTGATACCAGTTCCTCCATTCTGTGATAGCTATCTACCTCCTCTACCCACTTCAAAATCGAAGGAGCAGTGGGGGTCTTCCAGAGTCTAGCTATAATAGCTTTTGCAGCTACTAACATGAAGCCCGTCAGAGAGTACTTGCATAGGTATAGGGGAACGGGTATCATTAATAGCAAAGCCTGTTCTGGTGAGTTTTTGATTGGAGTGTCTGTTATTTTGTTGATGATGTCCAATATTTTGTCCCAAAAAGGCCTTATTTTGGGGCAACTCCACCAGATGTGCAGCATGTTTCCCTTTTCCCCGCCACATCTCCAACAATTGTCTTTATGATCAGGATAGAAAGTTTTTAGCTTAGTTGGTACTAAGTACCATCTTGTTAGTACTTTATAATTCCTCTCTTGAATATTGCAAGATAAGGAGGTTTTGTGTGTCATATAGAGCGCTTTATTAACCTCATCTTCTGAGAACTTGACGTTTAAGTCCCTTTCCCATTTCTCAAAGTACTCAGGACGTGCGTCATCTATGTTGGCTAGGAAAATCGTGTAGATTTTTGATATAATTTTGTGAGTGTGGTTTGATGAGGAACAGAGCTGCTCAAATGGTAAGAGTTTTCTGGATAGTTGTACATTTGAGTTTTGTCTGTTTATGAAGTCAGACAGTTGATGGTATTGTTTGTTATCGTTTATGTATGAAGCTATATCTCTGTTGGAGTCGTATGGCATTTTATCAAATGGTAAGATGTCTCCATCTTTCATGATGTTACTAAACGTGACCCCTTTGTCTGTGGGTATGCCCATGAAAGAGTCAGAGTGAAGGGCTGGGGTGAATCTATAATTTTTTCCTAGGGGTATTAAAGGTCCATCCGAATTAAAAAGGCCTGCAAGGTCCTGGGAGCGAGATTTGGCGAGTAATAAGATAGAAGAGCTAACCGGGGAATGTATGAGTGAAGTAACGTCTTTTAGGATTTCCTTTGGGGTCCACAGAATGGCTGTCGGGTCAAAGTTTGTGGCTGCGGCTTCCAGATTAATCCACACTTTCTTGTGTCTTAAGTGGAAAGCTTCTACCACTCTCCCTAAGATGGAGGCGTGGTAGTAGTATATTATGTTTGGTAGTGCTAATCCACCATCTGTTTTAGATTTAGTGAGAATACTATTTTTTAGGCGGGCCGGTTTATTGGACCAGATGAATTTGCCTATGAGTGAGTTTATCCTGGTCAGGTAGTTTTGTTGTAGTATTGCCGGGACAGTTTGGAAGAGATATAAAATCCTCGGTAGGATATTCATTTTTATTATATTGATTCTGCCTGACCATGAGAAACTCTTCTGATCCCATTTATGTAAGTCTTCTTTAATAGATTTTATAAGGGGGCTGAAATTTTTTTCTATGATATCTTTATTAGAGATAGTTATGAGTGTGCCTAGATAGTTTAGGGCATTGTTACTCCAATTAAACTGGAAGTTGTTTTTAAGATCTGTCATTTCTTTCTCAGAGAAATTGAGTCCCCAAGCCTCACATTTTGTTATGTTTAATTTATAATTACTGAAGTAAGCAAATTCTTTTATTGTGGCCATTAGTGATGGAAGAGATATATGTGGCTTTGTTAAGAAGAGCAGGAGGTCGTCTGCATAAGCAGAACATAAGTGCTCTTTGGTTCCTACTGTAACACCGGTTATGTCGGGGTTATTTCTGATATCTGTCAGAAGGTGCTCCATACAAAGTACATATATCAGCGGGGATAGTGGGCATCCCTGTCTGGTTCCATTCCTAATGTCCAGTTTGCTAGAAGTAATGCCATTAATTTTGATCCTGGCACTGGGGAGTGTATAAAGGGACATAATTTTGGAGAGAATATTTGGTCCTAGGCCAATCTGAGATAGCGTCGCTTCTATGAATCTCCAGTCCACCCGATCAAAAGCCTTTTCGGCGTCGAGAGAAAGGAGAAGAGATTTCTTTTTGGAGTTATGTATATAGCTCGCGATGGTGAAGGCTCGAAGTGTATTATCTTTCGCTTCCCTGGATGGGACGAAGCCTACTTGATCTAGGTGGACCAGAGATTCGAGGAGAGGCGCCAGTCTTTTAGCTATGGTTTTGGCAAATATTTTAGTGTCAATGTTGAGTAATGAGATTGGCCTGTAGTTAGAACAAATGTTGTGATCTTTACCTTCTTTCGGTATTACTGATATAAAGGCCTCCAAGAACGCGGCGGGGGGTGGATTTAGTTCTGATATAAAGTTAAAGGACTTCAATAATAGGGGGGTGATGATGTCTGAGTAGTGTTTATAGAATTTAGTGGTGTACCCGTCTGGGCCTGGGCTTTTTCCATTTGGTAAGTCCTTTATGGTGTTTTTAATTTCCTCAATGGTAAAGTTTTCTTCTAAATTCTTTTTAATATCTTCATTTATCATGGGTAGTTTGGTTTTTTCTATATATTGTCTTAGGTTAAGTGGGGCACGTAAGGATGAGTCAGGAATATTAGGGACTGGTAATTGATATAGGCCCGTGTAATAGCTTTTAAAGGTGTCTGCTATTATCTCTGAATTGTAGGACAACGATCCGTTTGTGGTTCTGATGGAGGGGATTGTAAGGGAGGTTTTTTTGTTTTTCAAAGCATTGGCGAGTAATTTACTTGGCTTATTGCCCCAGGTATAGAAGGTTTTACCACATATTTGTACCGTTCTCTGGTACTGTTTGAAGAGGAGATCTTTGAATTTGGTTCTGGTGGCAGAGAGCTCAAGTAATGTACTGTCCAATAAGGTTCTTTTATGAGAGGTTTCTAGGGTGTGTATTTTTTCAGTGAGCAGGTCTATTTGTTTGGTTCTCTCTCTTTTGACTCTGGCTCCTTGGGAAATCAGGGTCCCTCTCAAAGTGGCTTTAAATGCTTCCCATATAATTGTAGGAGCGGTGGGATCTTTTTCATGTACTTCAAGGAAGAGGTCTGCTGTTTCTTTTATTGCAGCGACACATATCGGATCATCTAATAGTGATTCGTTTAGTTTCCAATTGAATGACCGGGGAGCAGTTGGTGTGAGGCTGAATGTTGAAAAGACAGGGGCATGATCAGTTAGAATAATGTTACCAATTCTGGAGTGTCTGAGGGAGCTCAGCATGCCATGCGAAGAGAGGATCAGATCAATTCTGCTGTAGCTGTTTGTCGCTGCAGAATAGTGTGTGAAATCTTTCATGTTAGGGTTGAAGACTCTCCATGTGTCATAGATCCTGAGCTCCCTCAGAGTCTTCTGCAGAGCTCTGATTTTTTTGAACGGGAGGCTTGTTCTCCCTGACGATGTATCAATTAGAGGGTTCAAAGGGGTATTTAAGTCTCCGCCTAAAATGATGTGGCCTTTTGCAAAATCATGGAGCTCTCTCAGTGTTTTCATAAGATATGGTATTTGATCTGTGTTGGGAGCATAAATATTAGCTAACGTTAAGGTGATCCCATCTATAATGCATGTTAGGAAAATATACCTGCTGTCTAGGTCAATTTTTTTGTCAATAATTTTAATGGGGAGAGATTTGTGAATAGCAATAGAGACTCCTTTTATTTTTTTGTCATGGCAGGTGCTATGAATCCAGGTGGGGTAATACCTGTTTTTTGAGAGGTCAGGGGTTTTGTCAGTCTTGAAGTGGGTTTCTTGTAGGAATAGGATTTTTGCGTTCTGTTTATGCAATGTGTAGAGTATGTTTGACCTTTTCTCTGGCACGTTGAGGCCGTTGACGTTCAGCGTGCAGAGAGTTAAGTCATTCATTGTGTGTGGGTGTAATTGGTACTTACTCAAGTAAGGATAGTTGTCAGGAGCGAGGACTCTGTGGTGTCAATGCTCTTCAGGCGACAGGTGTATCCCGGGGTATGGGGGATGAGCAGGAGAGAGAGATGTAGGGAAAGAAGGGGAGGAGAGAGGTTAATTATTGATCAACAATAACAATAAGTAAATTCAAATTCAAATAACAAGCTAAAAGAAAAAGAAATAGCGTACAAACTACGCACTTAACTAGGTGTGAACAGGTCACTAAGTCTTGTCGAACAAGGGTTCCTGTTGGTTCTGTGAGCGGAAGTGTTAACGGGTTGTTGAATTTCCAGTGGGTATAGGCCTATGAGTATCTCTGCTATAATCATGTTTGGGGGGGACTACCTGTAGTTAGTAATCTAATTCTTACTAGGCCAGGAGAGGGTATGGAGAACTATGTGTCAGATATGTAAGCGGAAGGATGAAAAGTTTTCCAAGAAAGATAACTAAATCTAGGATGATTGAGGCCTAGTTGTATGTAGTGAGGGGCAAGACTTCCTAGATTCCTACTGAGTGAGAAACTCCTGAGGAAGATGACTATAGCCAGTGTATTTGAGATGTTATTATGTATGGTGGTGGCTAAAGTATGATAAACTGAATTGGTAATGAGGACGTTGAGGTGTCATTATGAAGGTTTGTGAGGAGACTCAATTGTGGTAGGGCCTAGCAGTATTTATCTAACATTTTCCTCCACTGTGTTAAACAAAACTTAATGCTAGCATTCTAAACACAATGTTAGCTAATTAAAGCCTCCTGTAAATATTACTCCAAGGGAATTAAACAAGTTATCTCCCTCGACAAACCCCTACACGACTATGAGATATCAGCTACTCAGTTGGGAGAGAAAAGAGCAAAGGGAATGGAAAAACCATTAATCACTTCCTCTTCTGCCTCTGTGGTAGTGGCGGTTCATCTTGTGTAGTGTTGGTCGAGCTGGGATCGTGTTCACCTCTCTTCTGTGAGATGTACGTTGGAGGCGGCAATACCATGGTATGATGGAGCTCCACCCATTCATGTAGATTTAGACTGGGGAGGTTGAGGGCCCTCAAAAATCCTGGAATGTCCTTTGGTTCTCTGAGTGTGGCTGCTCCGTTTGCTGCTCTTACTGTCAGAGAAAATGGGAAGCCCCACTTGTATTGCAGATTTTTTTCCTGCAGAGCTTGAGTCAATGGTTTCAGAGTCATTCTCTGGCGCAATGTCAGCAGGGAGAGATCTGAAAATATTTGGAGTTTGTTACCATTGAAAGCTATGTCCTTCAGTGTTTTTGCCTTCTTCATGATCTCTTCCTTAAGTGAATAGAAATGGACCCTGCAAATAATATCGCGTGGCTTCCTTGGGTTGCTTCCTCTCGGCTTGAGGGCCCTGTGTGCCCTGTCCAATTCAATGTGGGAGTCCTCCGGCCTGTTCAGGATTTTATTAAAGATAGAAACTAGGACTCTATTCAAGTCAACAGATTGTATCTCCTCTGTAAGGCCCCTTACCCTAATATTATTCCGCCTATTGCGGTTCTCTATATCGTCCATTCGTAGTACCAGCATCTTCTGAGAGGTCTGTAGAGCCTGAGTTGTGACCATAAGATCTTGTATCTGGCGTTCTTGTTTTTGTTGCTTACTGTCTGATGTGACTGCTTTCTTTTCTAAGACGGTAATCTTTTCCTGCACTTGTGTAAGATCTTTGCGCCAAAGTGTTTTCATGTCTTGCGCTAGTGCCTGCAGATCTTGTTTCGTGGGGATCAACGCCAATAAGGCTTGGAGTTCTGGATGTCCCTGCAGTGTTTTAATGGCACTTTCTTTAGAGAGGGAGTCTCCTATATTTACAGGCGGCTGATTGTGTATGATTGACTGGGTGGAGGATGCATATGACTCGTCAGAGGAACTGTAGTAGCCAGGGTGCATAGATTTATTTAAGTCTCTTTTTCTTGGGGTTTTATTAAGTGTCCTTTTTGTTGGAGGTGCTTCTTCCATGTCTGAGTCAATGGGTGTTGAAGAATCCTCCTCCCTATCAAATTCCCTCGACACTCTTTTTTGTTGTGTGGGCATCTGCTGAGTGTTGTCAGGAGGGTCTGGGCAAAGCTGACGATCTTGGTGAGTAAGGTAAGAGAGGTCAGAGTTCTTACTTAGATTAATGTTAAGGCTATGATCTAGACCCACTTGTCTTCCGTCTCTGACCATAGTCGCATATGTGATTTCGTTATATGTTAGTGATTTGTTTTTAGTTGCGTATTCGTGCGTCATCACATTAGTTGAAGCTGAGGAACTTGTTTGTTTTATTAGTTGTATAGCCTCAGTTTGCTCAATTGTTTGAGAAGAGGGGTCTGTGTGAGGGTAGGATAGATTATAACCAGGGATATTTGTGAGGTCATAGCCTCCTTGCCTGTGACTATGGACCTGTATATCATTTCTGTAGATTGGCTGTATTGCCACATCAAAGATGGCTGCCTTGTGTTCTGCAGCCTGCACTTGTGACTGTTCCCCTTTATGATTAGGGTGGTTCCTGACATTTGTCTGGGGTTGGTGGACTTGCAGAGTGACGCTCTGCATGTTGCCTCTGTTCCCCTGTGACGTCATGCCAGCTGTGGTCTGAGTGAGGGGTTTGCCGTCTTCCCGGCTCTCCCCTGCCTCCTTCAATATGGCCGCCCCATCCGCCGTAATGCAGTCTCTGCTGGGTTCCCCTTGGGGTTTGTGAGGTGGCTGAGGGGCCGCTGGGGGAGAACGGGGTCTTATGGACCCGACACTCACGGTTCCGCCGTTCCTCCGGTCTTCTAATCGCTGTGGCGGGCCACTTCCGGGTGTCGGGCACTTCTCTGCCTCTTCCATCATGGCCGCGGAATTTGCATACGCGACGCTGCTGGGCTGCTTCTTCCCCTCTCTCTTCTTCTGGAGCGTAGAATCCTTCGGCACCGCTCCTGACGCGCTCCTGGAGGAATCTTCTCTCTTCTCCTTCATCTTCTGGGGCTGCTGATCTGGTATCTTGACTGGTAGTCCCCCGATTCTTGCGGCCGGTCCCGGAGCTCTCACTGAGTGCTGCTTCCCATCAGCACTTCCGGTCACGAGCGCCGCCGTTGATTTTCTATGGGAATTGCAGAAATGACTTCTAAGCCTCAAAATAATGACTTTTTTTCCTAAGGTGGTAGGAATGAAACTCAGTGCGGGCTGGATGGGGTCCCCCCTGGGCACCGCAGACCTAAGCTTGTTTAACTCCTACCTCTTAAAGGGACCGAGAAAAAATGACCTTTTCTGCACTCCAATGTAAGTCAATGGGGCGATTTTTTGGCTATGTGCTAGAAATGAAATTCAGTGCGGATTGGATGACAGGCACCCTAGGCACCCAGGATCGGCTTTAGTTTCACGTGTATCTCTTAAGCCGGCAGAGAAAATCCACCTGATATGCGCTCCACACAATTGAATAGAGACGCCATTGATTTTCTATGGGAATTGCAGAAATGACTTCTAAGCCTCAAAATAATGACTTTTTTTCCTAAGGTGGTAGGAATGAAACTCAGTGTGGGCTGGATGGGGTCCCCCCTGGGCACCGCAGACCTAAGCTTGTTTAACTCCTACCTCTTAAAGGGACCGAGAAAAAATGACCTTTTCTGCACTCCAATGTAAGTCAATGGGGCGATTTTTTGGCTATGTGCTAGAAATGAAATTCAGTGCGGATTGGATGACAGGCACCCTAGGCACCCAGGATCGGCTTTAGTTTCACGTGTATCTCTTAAGCCGGCAGAGAAAACCCACCTGATATGCGCTCCACACAATTGAATTAGAGACGCCGTTGATTTTCTATGGGAATTGCAGAAATGACTTCTAAGCCTCAAAATAATGACTTTTTTTCCTAAGGTGGTAGGAATGAAACTCAGTGCGGGCTGGATGGGGTCCCCCCTGGGCACCGCAGACCTAAGCTTGTTTAACTCCTACCTCTTAAAGGGACCAAGAAAAAATGACCTTTTCTGCACTCCAATGTAAGTCAATGGGGCGATTTTTTGGCTATGTGCTAGAAATGAAATTCAGTGCGGATTGGATGACAGGCACCCTAGGCACCCAGGATCGGCTTTAGTTTCACGTGTATCTCTTAAGCCGGCAGAGAAAATCAACCTGATATGCGCTCCACACAATTGAATAGAGACGCCATTGATTTTCTATGGGAATTGCAGAAATGACTTCTAAGCCTCAAAATAATGACTTTTTTTCCTAAGGTGGTAGGAATGAAACTCAGTGTGGGCTGGATGGGGTCCCCCCTGGGCACCGCAGACCTAAGCTTGTTTAACTCCTACCTCTTAAAGGGACCGAGAAAAAATGACCTTTTCTGCACTCCAATGTAAGTCAATGGGGCGATTTTTTGGCTATGTGCTAGAAATGAAATTCAGTGCGGATTGGATGACAGGCACCCTAGGCACCCAGGATCGGCTTTAGTTTCACGTGTATCTCTTAAGCCGGCAGAGAAAACCCACCTGATATGCGCTCCACACAATTGAATTAGACGCCGTTGATTTTCTATGGGAATTGCAGAAATGATTTCTAAGCCTCAAAATAATGACTTTTTTTCCTAAGGTGGTAGGAATGAAACTCAGTGCGGGCTGGATGGGGTCCCCCCTGGGCACCGCAGACCTAAGCTTGTTTAACTCCTACCTCTTAAAGGGACCGAGAAAAAATGACCTTTTCTGCACTCCAATGTAAGTCAATGGGGCGATTTTTTGGCTATGTGCTAGAAATGAAATTCAGTGCGGATTGGATGACAGGCACCCTAGGCACCCAGGATCGGCTTTAGTTTCACGTGTATCTCTTAAGCCGGCAGAGAAAACCCACCTGATATGCGCTCCACACAATTGAATTAGAGACGCCGTTGATTTTCTATGGGAATTGCAGAAATGACTTCTAAGCCTCAAAATAATGACTTTTTTTCCTAAGGTGGTAGGAATGAAACTCAGTGCGGGCTGGATGGGGTCCCCCCTGGGCACCGCAGACCTAAGCTTGTTTAACTCCTACCTCTTAAAGGGACCGAGAAAAAATGACCTTTTCTGCACTCCAATGTAAGTCAATGGGGCGATTTTTTGGCTATGTGCTAGAAATGAAATTCAGTGCGGATTGGATGACAGGCACTCTAGGCACCCAGGATCGGCTTTAGTTTCACGTGTATCTCTTAAGCCGGCAGAGAAAATCCACCTGATATGCGCTCCACACAATTGAATAGAGACGCCATTGATTTTCTATGGGAATTGCAGAAATGACTTCTAAGCCTCAAAATAATGACTTTTTTTCCTAAGGTGGTAGGAATGAAACTCAGTGTGGGCTGGATGGGGTCCCCCCTGGGCACCGCAGACCTAAGCTTGTTTAACTCCTACCTCTTAAAGGGACCGAGAAAAAATGACCTTTTCTGCACTCCAATGTAAGTCAATGGGGCGATTTTTTGGCTATGTGCTAGAAATGAAATTCAGTGCGGATTGGATGACAGGCACCCTAGGCACCCAGGATCGGCTTTAGTTTCACGTGTATCTCTTAAGCCGGCAGAGAAAACCCACCTGATATGCGCTCCACACAATTGAATTAGAGACGCCGTTGATTTTCTATGGGAATTGCAGAAATGACTTCTAAGCCTCAAAATAATGACTTTTTTTCCTAAGGTGGTAGGAATGAAACTCAGTGCGGGCTGGATGGGGTCCCCCCTGGGCACCGCAGACCTAAGCTTGTTTAACTCCTACCTCTTAAAGGGACCGAGAAAAAATGACCTTTTCTGCACTCCAATGTAAGTCAATGGGGCGATTTTTTGGCTATGTGCTAGAAATGAAATTCAGTGCGGATTGGATGACAGGCACCCTAGGCACCCAGGATCGGCTTTAGTTTCACGTGTATCTCTTAAGCCGGCAGAGAAAATCCACCTGATATGCGCTCCACACAATTGAATAGAGACGCCATTGATTTTCTATGGGAATTGCAGAAATGACTTCTAAGCCTCAAAATAATGACTTTTTTTCCTAAGGTGGTAGGAATGAAACTCAGTGCGGGCTGGATGGGGTCCCCCCTGGGCACCGCAGACCTAAGCTTGTTTAACTCCTACCTCTTAAAGGGACCGAGAAAAAATGACCTTTTCTGCACTCCAATGTAAGTCAATGGGGCGATTTTTTGGCTATGTGCTAGAAATGAAATTCAGTGCGGATTGGATGACAGGCACCCTAGGCACCCAGGATCGGCTTTAGTTTCACGTGTATCTCTTAAGCCGGCAGAGAAAACCCACCTGATATGCGCTCCACACAATTGAATTAGAGACGCCGTTGATTTTCTATGGGAATTGCAGAAATGACTTCTAAGCCTCAAAATAATGACTTTTTTTCCTAAGGTGGTAGGAATGAAACTCAGTGCGGGCTGGATGGGGTCCCCCCTGGGCACCGCAGACCTAAGCTTGTTTAACTCCTACCTCTTAAAGGGACCGAGAAAAAATGACCTTTTCTGCACTCCAATGTAAGTCAATGGGTCGATTTTTTGGCTATGTGCTAGAAATGAAATTCAGTGCGGATTGGATGACAGGCACCCTAGGCACCCAGGATCGGCTTTAGTTTCACGTGTATCTCTTAAGCCGGCAGAGAAAATCCACCTGATATGCGCTCCACACAATTGAATAGAGACGCCATTGATTTTCTATGGGAATTGCAGAAATGACTTCTAAGCCTCAAAATAATGACTTTTTTTCCTAAGGTGGTAGGAATGAAACTCAGTGTGGGCTGGATGGGGTCCCCCCTGGGCACCGCAGACCTAAGCTTGTTTAACTCCTACCTCTTAAAGGGACCGAGAAAAAATGACCTTTTCTGCACTCCAATGTAAGTCAATGGGGCGATTTTTTGGCTATGTGCTAGAAATGAAATTCAGTGCGGATTGGATGACAGGCACCCTAGGCACCCAGGATCGGCTTTAGTTTCACGTGTATCTCTTAAGCCGGCAGAGAAAACCCACCTGATATGCGCTCCACACAATTGAATTAGAGACGCCGTTGATTTTCTATGGGAATTGCAGAAATGACTTCTAAGCCTCAAAATAATGACTTTTTTTCCTAAGGTGGTAGGAATGAAACTCAGTGCGGGCTGGATGGGGTCCCCCCTGGGCACCGCAGACCTAAGCTTGTTTAAC
This sequence comes from Dendropsophus ebraccatus, assembly GCF_027789765.1. Taxonomy (NCBI): domain Eukaryota; kingdom Metazoa; phylum Chordata; class Amphibia; order Anura; family Hylidae; genus Dendropsophus; species Dendropsophus ebraccatus. Next base: position 71,208 of record NW_027209942.1, on the reverse strand, counting down.
TCCTACCTCTTAAAGGGACCGAGAAAAAATGACCTTTTCTGCACTCCAATGTAAGTCAATGGGGCGATTTTTTGGCTATGTGCTAGAAATGAAATTCAGTGCGGATTGGATGACAGGCACCCTAGGCACCCAGGATCGGCTTTAGTTTCACGTGTATCTCTTAAGCCGGCAGAGAAAACCCACCTGATATGCGCTCCACACAATTAAATTAGAGACGCCGTTGATTTTCTATGGGAATTGCAGAAATGACTTCTAAGCCTCAAAATAATGACTTTTTTTCCTAAGGTGGTAGGAATGAAACTCAGTGCGGGCTGGATGGGGTCCCCCCTGGGCACCGCAGACCTAAGCTTGTTTAACTCCTACCTCTTAAAGGGACCGAGAAAAAATGACCTTTTCTGCACTCCAATGTAAGTCAATGGGGCGATTTTTGGCTATGTGCTAGAAATGAAATTCAGTGCGGATTGGATGACAGGCACCCTAGGCACCCAGGATCGGCTTTAGTTTCACGTGTATCTCTTAAGCCGGCAGAGAAAATCCACCTGATATGCGCTCCACACAATTGAATAGAGACGCCATTGATTTTCTATGGGAATTGCAGAAATGACTTCTAAGCCTCAAAATAATGACTTTTTTTCCTAAGGTGGTAGGAATGAAACTCAGTGTGGGCTGGATGGGGTCCCCCCTGGGCACCGCAGACCTAAGCTTGTTTAACTCCTACCTCTTAAAGGGACCGAGAAAAAATGACCTTTTCTGCACTCCAATGTAAGTCAATGGGGCGATTTTTTGGCTATGTGCTAGAAATGAAATTCAGTGCGGATTGGATGACAGGCACCCTAGGCACCCAGGATCGGCTTTAGTTTCACGTGTATCTCTTAAGCCGGCAGAGAAAACCCACCTGATATGCGCTCCACACAATTGAATTAGAGACGCCGTTGATTTTCTATGGGAATTGCAGAAATGACTTCTAAGCCTCAAAATAATGACTTTTTTTCCTAAGGTGGTAGGAATGAAACTCAGTGCGGGCTGGATGGGGTCCCCCCTGGGCACCGCAGACCTAAGCTTGTTTAACTCCTACCTCTTAAAGGGACCGAGAAAAAATGACCTTTTCTGCACTCCAATGTAAGTCAATGGGGCGATTTTTTGGCTATGTGCTAGAAATGAAATGCAGTGCGGATTGGATGACAGGCACCCTAGGCACCCAGGATCGGCTTTAGTTTCACGTGTATCTCTTAAGCCGGCAGAGAAAACCCACCTGATATGCGCTCCACACAATTGAATAGAGACGCCGTTGATTTTCTATGGGAATTGCAGAAATGACTTCTAAGCCTCAAAATAATGACTTTTTTTCCTAAGGTGGTAGGAATGAAACTCAGTGCGGGCTGGATGGGGTCCCCCCTGGGCACCGCAGACCTAAGCTTGTTTAACTCCTACCTCTTAAAGGGACCGAGAAAAAATGACCTTTTCTGCACTCCAATGTAAGTCAATGGGGCGATTTTTTGGCTATGTGCTAGAAATGAAATTCAGTGCGGATTGGATGACAGGCACCCTAGGCACCCAGGATCGGCTTTAGTTTCACGTGTATCTCTTAAGCCGGCAGAGAAAACCCACCTGATATGCGCTCCACACAATTGAATAGAGACGCCGTTGATTTTCTATGGGAATTGCAGAAATGACTTCTAAGCCTCAAAATAATGACTTTTTTTCCTAAGGTGGTAGGAATGAAACTCAGTGTGGGCTGGATGGGGTCCCCCCTGGGCACCGCAGACCTAAGCTTGTTTAACTCCTACCTCTTAAAGGGACCGAGAAAAAATGACCTTTTCTGCACTCCAATGTAAGTCAATGGGGCGATTTTTTGGCTATGTGCTAGAAATGAAATCAGTGCGGATTGGATGACAGGCACCCTAGGCACCCAGGATCGGCTTTAGTTTCACGTGTATCTCTTAAGCCGGCAGAGAAAACCCACCTGATATGCGCTCCACACAATTGAATAGAGACGCCGTTGATTTTCTATGGGAATTGCAGAAATGACTTCTAAGCCTCAAAATAATGACTTTTTTTCCTAAGGTGGTAGGAATGAAACTCAGTGCGGGCTGGATGGGGTCCCCCCTGGGCACCGCAGACCTAAGCTTGTTTAACTCCTACCTCTTAAAGGGACCGAGAAAAAATGACCTTTTCTGCACTCCAATGTAAGTCAATGGGGCGATTTTTTGGCTATGTGCTAGAAATGAAATGCAGTGCGGATTGGATGACAGGCACCCTAGGCACCCAGGATCGGCTTTAGTTTCACGTGTATCTCTTAAGCCGGCAGAGAAAACCCACCTGATATGCGCTCCACACAATTGAATAGAGACGCCGTTGATTTTCTATGGGAATTGCAGAAATGACTTCTAAGCCTCAAAATAATGACTTTTTTTCCTAAGGTGGTAGGAATGAAACTCAGTGCGGGCTGGATGGGGTCCCCCCTGGGCACCGCAGACCTAAGCTTGTTTAACTCCTACCTCTTAAAGGGACCGAGAAAAAATGACCTTTTCTGCACTCCAATGTAAGTCAATGGGGCGATTTTTTGGCTATGTGCTAGAAATGAAATGCAGTGCGGATTGGATGACAGGCACCCTAGGCACCCAGGATCGGCTTTAGTTTCACGTGTATCTCTTAAGCCGGCAGAGAAAACCCACCTGATATGCGCTCCACACAATTGAATAGAGACGCCGTTGATTTTCTATGGGAATTGCAGAAATGACTTCTAAGCCTCAAAATAATGACTTTTTTTCCTAAGGTGGTAGGAATGAAACTCAGTGCGGGCTGGATGGGGTCCCCCCTGGGCACCGCAGACCTAAGCTTGTTTAACTCCTACCTCTTAAAGGGACCGAGAAAAAATGACCTTTTCTGCACTCCAATGTAAGTCAATGGGGCGATTTTTTGGCTATGTGCTAGAAATGAAATGCAGTGCGGATTGGATGACAGGCACCCTAGGCACCCAGGATCGGCTTTAGTTTCACGTGTATCTCTTAAGCCGGCAGAGAAAACCCACCTGATATGCGCTCCACACAATTGAATAGAGACGCCGTTGATTTTCTATGGGAATTGCAGAAATGACTTCTAAGCCTCAAAATAATGACTTTTTTTCCTAAGGTGGTAGGAATGAAACTCAGTGCGGGCTGGATGGGGTCCCCCCTGGGCACCGCAGACCTAAGCTTGTTTAACTCCTACCTCTTAAAGGGACCGAGAAAAAATGACCTTTTCTGCACTCCAATGTAAGTCAATGGGGCGATTTTTTGGCTATGTGCTAGAAATGAAATGCAGTGCGGATTGGATGACAGGCACCCTAGGCACCCAGGATCGGCTTTAGTTTCACGTGTATCTCTTAAGCCGGCAGAGAAAACCCACCTGATATGCGCTCCACACATTTGAATAGAGACGCCGTTGATTTTCTATGGGAATTGCAGAAATGACTTCTAAGCCTCAAAATAATGACTTTTTTTCCTAAGGTGGTAGGAATGAAACTCAGTGCGGGCTGGATGGGGTCCCCCCTGGGCACCGCAGACCTAAGCTTGTTTAACTCCTACCTCTTAAAGGGACCGAGAAAAAATGACCTTTTCTGCACTCCAATGTAAGTCAATGGGGCGATTTTTTGGCTATGTGCTAGAAATGAAATTCAGTGCGGATTGGATGACAGGCACCCTAGGCACCCAGGATCGGCTTTAGTTTCACGTGTATCTCTTAAGCCGGCAGAGAAAACCCACCTGATATGCGCTCCACACAATTGAATAGAGACGCCGTTGATTTTCTATGGGAATTGCAGAAATGACTTCTAAGCCTCAAAATAATGACTTTTTTTCCTAAGGTGGTAGGAATGAAACTCAGTGCGGGCTGGATGGGGTCCCCCCTGGGCACCGCAGACCTAAGCTTGTTTAACTCCTACCTCTTAAAGGGACCGAGAAAAAATGACCTTTTCTGCACTCCAATGTAAGTCAATGGGGCGATTTTTTGGCTATGTGCTAGAAATGAAATGCAGTGCGGATTGGATGACAGGCACCCTAGGCACCCAGGATCGGCTTTAGTTTCACGTGTATCTCTTAAGCCGGCAGAGAAAACCCACCTGATATGCGCTCCACACAATTGAATAGAGACGCCGTTGATTTTCTATGGGAATTGCAGAAATGACTTCTAAGCCTCAAAATAATGACTTTTTTTCCAAAGGTGGTAGGAATGAAACTCAGTGCGGGCTGGATGGGGTCCCCCCTGGGCACCGCAGACCTAAGCTTGTTTAACTCCTACCTCTTAAAGGGACCGAGAAAAAATGACCTTTTCTGCACTCCAATGTAAGTCAATGGGGCGATTTTTTGGCTATGTGCTAGAAATGAAATTCAGTGCGGATTGGATGACAGGCACCCTAGGCACCCAGGATCGGCTTTAGTTTCACGTGTATCTCTTAAGCCGGCAGAGAAAACCCACCTGATATGCGCTCCACACAATTGAATAGAGACGCCGTTGATTTTCTATGGGAATTGCAGAAATGACTTCTAAGCCTCAAAATAATGACTTTTTTTCCTAAGGTGGTAGGAATGAAACTCAGTGCGGGCTGGATGGGGTCCCCCCTGGGCACCGCAGACCTAAGCTTGTTTAACTCCTACCTCTTAAAGGGACCGAGAAAAAATGACCTTTTCTGCACTCCAATGTAAGTCAATGGGGCGATTTTTTGGCTATGTGCTAGAAATGAAATGCAGTGCGGATTGGATGACAGGCACCCTAGGCACCCAGGATCGGCTTTAGTTTCACGTGTATCTCTTAAGCCGGCAGAGAAAACCCACCTGATATGCGCTCCACACAATTGAATAGAGACGCCGTTGATTTTCTATGGGAATTGCAGAAATGACTTCTAAGCCTCAAAATAATGACTTTTTTTCCTAAGGTGGTAGGAATGAAACTCAGTGCGGGCTGGATGGGGTCCCCCCTGGGCACCGCAGACCTAAGCTTGTTTAACTCCTACCTCTTAAAGGGACCGAGAAAAAATGACCTTTTCTGCACTCCAATGTAAGTCAATGGGGCGATTTTTTGGCTATGTGCTAGAAATGAAATGCAGTGCGGATTGGATGACAGGCACCCTAGGCACCCAGGATCGGCTTTAGTTTCACGTGTATCTCTTAAGCCGGCAGAGAAAACCCACCTGATATGCGCTCCACACAATTGAATAGAGACGCCGTTGATTTTCTATGGGAATTGCAGAAATGACTTCTAAGCCTCAAAATAATGACTTTTTTTCCTAAGGTGGTAGGAATGAAACTCAGTGCGGGCTGGATGGGGTCCCCCCTGGGCACCGCAGACCTAAGCTTGTTTAACTCCTACCTCTTAAAGGGACCGAGAAAAAATGACCTTTTCTGCACTCCAATGTAAGTCAATGGGGCGATTTTTTGGCTATGTGCTAGAAATGAAATTCAGTGCGGATTGGATGACAGGCACCCTAGGCACCCAGGATCGGCTTTAGTTTCACGTGTATCTCTTAAGCCGGCAGAGAAAACCCACCTGATATGCGCTCCACACAATTGAATAGAGACGCCGTTGATTTTCTATGGGAATTGCAGAAATGACTTCTAAGCCTCAAAATAATGACTTTTTTTCCTAAGGTGGTAGGAATGAAACTCAGTGCGGGCTGGATGGGGTCCCCCCTGGGCACCGCAGACCTAAGCTTGTTTAACTCCTACCTCTTAAAGGGACCGAGAAAAAATGACCTTTTCTGCACTCCAATGTAAGTCAATGGGGCGATTTTTTGGCTATGTGCTAGAAATGAAATTCAGTGCGGATTGGATGACAGGCACCCTAGGCACCCAGGATCGGCTTTAGTTTCACGTGTATCTCTTAAGCCGGCAGAGAAAACCCACCTGATATGCGCTCCACACAATTGAATAGAGACGCCATTGATTTTCTATGGGAATTGCAGAAATGACTTCTAAGCCTCAAAATAATGACTTTTTTTCCTAAGGTGGTAGGAATGAAACTCAGTGCGGGCTGGATGGGGTCCCCCCTGGGCACCGCAGACCTAAGCTTGTTTAACTCCTACCTCTTAAAGGGACCGAGAAAAAATGACCTTTTCTGCACTCCACTGTAAGTCAATGGGGCGATTTTTTGGCTATGTGCTAGAAATGAAATTCAGTGCGGATTGGATGACAGGCACCCTAGGCACCCAGGATCGGCTTTAGTTTCACGTGTATCTCTTAAGCCGGCAGAGAAAACCCACCTGATATGCGCTCCACACAATTGAATAGAGACGCCGTTGATTTTCTATGGGAATTGCAGAAATGACTTCTAAGCCTCAAAATAATGACTTTTTTTCCTAAGGTGGTAGGAATGAAACTCAGTGCGGGCTGGATGGGGTCCCCCCTGGGCACCGCAGACCTAAGCTTGTTTAACTCCTACCTCTTAAAGGGACCGAGAAAAAATGACCTTTTCTGCACTCCAATGTAAGTCAATGGGGCGATTTTTTGGCTATGTGCTAGAAATGAAATTCAGTGCGGATTGGATGACAGGCACCCTAGGCACCCAGGATCGGCTTTAGTTTCACGTGTATCTCTTAAGCCGGCAGAGAAAACCCACCTGATATGCGCTCCACACAATTGAATAGAGACGCCGTTGATTTTCTATGGGAATTGCAGAAATGACTTCTAAGCCTCAAAATAATGACTTTTTTTCCTAAGGTGGTAGGAATGAAACTCAGTGCGGGCTGGATGGGGTCCCCCCTGGGCACCGCAGACCTAAGCTTGTTTAACTCCTACCTCTTAAAGGGACCGAGAAAAAATGACCTTTTCTGCACTCCAATGTAAGTCAATGGGGCGATTTTTTGGCTATGTGCTAGAAATGAAATTCAGTGCGGATTGGATGACAGGCACCCTAGGCACCCAGGATCGGCTTTAGTTTCACGTGTATCTCTTAAGCCGGCAGAGAAAACCCACCTGATATGCGCTCCACACAATTGAATAGAGACGCCGTTGATTTTCTATGGGAATTGCAGAAATGACTTCTAAGCCTCAAAATAATGACTTTTTTTCCTAAGGTGGTAGGAATGAAACTCAGTGCGGGCTGGATGGGGTCCCCCCTGGGCACCGCAGACCTAAGCTTGTTTAACTCCTACCTCTTAAAGGGACCGAGAAAAAATGACCTTTTCTGCACTCCAATGTAAGTCAATGGGGCGATTTTTTGGCTATGTGCTAGAAATGAAATTCAGTGCGGATTGGATGACAGGCACCCTAGGCACCCAGGATCGGCTTTAGTTTCACGTGTATCTCTTAAGCCGGCAGAGAAAACCCACCTGATATGCGCTCCACACAATTGAATAGAGACGCCGTTGATTTTCTATGGGAATTGCAGAAATGACTTCTAAGCCTCAAAATAATGACTTTTTTTCCTAAGGTGGTAGGAATGAAACTCAGTGCGGGCTGGATGGGGTCCCCCCTGGGCACCGCAGACCTAAGCTTGTTTAACTCCTACCTCTTAAAGGGACCGAGAAAAAATGACCTTTTCTGCACTCCAATGTAAGTCAATGGGGCGATTTTTTGGCTATGTGCTAGAAATGAAATGCAGTGCGGATTGGATGACAGGCACCCTAGGCACCCAGGATCGGCTTTAGTTTCACGTGTATCTCTTAAGCCGGCAGAGAAAACCCACCTGATATGCGCTCCACACAATTGAATAGAGACGCCGTTGATTTTCTATGGGAATTGCAGAAATGACTTCTAAGCCTCAAAATAATGACTTTTTTTCCTAAGGTGGTAGGAATGAAACTCAGTGCGGGCTGGATGGGGTCCCCCCTGGGCACCGCAGACCTAAGCTTGTTTAACTCCTACCTCTTAAAGGGACCGAGAAAAAATGACCTTTTCTGCACTCCAATGTAAGTCAATGGGGCGATTTTTTGGCTATGTGCTAGAAATGAAATTCAGTGCGGATTGGATGACAGGCACCCTAGGCACCCAGGATCGGCTTTAGTTTCACGTGTATCTCTTAAGCCGGCAGAGAAAACCCACCTGATATGCGCTCCACACAATTGAATAGAGACGCCGTTGATTTTCTATGGGAATTGCAGAAATGACTTCTAAGCCTCAAAATAATGACTTTTTTTCCTAAGGTGGTAGGAATGAAACTCAGTGCGGGCTGGATGGGGTCCCCCCTGGGCACCGCAGACCTAAGCTTGTTTAACTCCTACCTCTTAAAGGGACCGAGAAAAAATGACCTTTTCTGCACTCCAATGTAAGTCAATGGGGCGATTTTTTGGCTATGTGCTAGAAATGAAATTCAGTGCGGATTGGATGACAGGCACCCTAGGCACCCAGGATCGGCTTTAGTTTCACGTGTATCTCTTAAGCCGGCAGAGAAAACCCACCTGATATGCGCTCCACACAATTGAATAGAGACGCCGTTGATTTTCTATGGGAATTGCAGAAATGACTTCTAAGCCTCAAAATAATGACTTTTTTTCCTAAGGTGGTAGGAATGAAACTCAGTGCGGGCTGGATGGGGTCCCCCCTGGGCACCGCAGACCTAAGCTTGTTTAACTCCTACCTCTTAAAGGGACCGAGAAAAAATGACCTTTTCTGCACTCCAATGTAAGTCAATGGGGCGATTTTTTGGCTATGTGCTAGAAATGAAATTCAGTGCGGATTGGATGACAGGCACCCTAGGCACCCAGGATCGGCTTTAGTTTCACGTGTATCTCTTAAGCCGGCAGAGAAAACCCACCTGATATGCGCTCCACACAATTGAATAGAGACGCCGTTGATTTTCTATGGGAATTGCAGAAATGACTTCTAAGCCTCAAAATAATGACTTTTTTTCCTAAGGTGGTAGGAATGAAACTCAGTGCGGGCTGGATGGGGTCCCCCCTGGGCACCGCAGACCTAAGCTTGTTTAACTCCTACCTCTTAAAGGGACCGAGAAAAAATGACCTTTTCTGCACTCCAATGTAAGTCAATGGGGCGATTTTTTGGCTATGTGCTAGAAATGAAATTCAGTGCGGATTGGATGACAGGCACCCTAGGCACCCAGGATCGGCTTTAGTTTCACGTGTATCTCTTAAGCCGGCAGAGAAAACCCACCTGATATGCGCTCCACACAATTGAATAGAGACGCCGTTGATTTTCTATGGGAATTGCAGAAATGACTTCTAAGCCTCAAAATAATGACTTTTTTTCCTAAGGTGGTAGGAATGAAACTCAGTGCGGGCTGGATGGGGTCCCCCCTGGGCACCGCAGACCTAAGCTTGTTTAACTCCTACCTCTTAAAGGGACCGAGAAAAAATGACCTTTTCTGCACTCCAATGTAAGTCAATGGGGCGATTTTTTGGCTATGTGCTAGAAATGAAATTCAGTGCGGATTGGATGACAGGCACCCTAGGCACCCAGGATCGGCTTTAGTTTCACGTGTATCTCTTAAGCCGGCAGAGAAAACCCACCTGATATGCGCTCCACACAATTGAATAGAGACGCCGTTGATTTTCTATGGGAATTGCAGAAATGACTTCTAAGCCTCAAAATAATGACTTTTTTTCCTAAGGTGGTAGGAATGAAACTCAGTGCGGGCTGGATGGGGTCCCCCCTGGGCACCGCAGACCTAAGCTTGTTTAACTCCTACCTCTTAAAGGGACCGAGAAAAAATGACCTTTTCTGCACTCCAATGTAAGTCAATGGGGCGATTTTTTGGCTATGTGCTAGAAATGAAATTCAGTGCGGATTGGATGACAGGCACCCTAGGCACCCAGGATCGGCTTTAGTTTCACGTGTATCTCTTAAGCCGGCAGAGAAAACCCACCTGATATGCGCTCCACACAATTGAATAGAGACGCCGTTGATTTTCTATGGGAATTGCAGAAATGACTTCTAAGCCTCAAAATAATGACTTTTTTTCCTAAGGTGGTAGGAATGAAACTCAGTGCGGGCTGGATGGGGTCCCCCCTGGGCACCGCAGACCTAAGCTTGTTTAACTCCTACCTCTTAAAGGGACCGAGAAAAAATGACCTTTTCTGCACTCCAATGTAAGTCAATGGGGCGATTTTTTGGCTATGTGCTAGAAATGAAATTCAGTGCGGATTGGATGACAGGCACCCTAGGCACCCAGGATCGGCTTTAGTTTCACGTGTATCTCTTAAGCCGGCAGAGAAAACCCACCTGATATGCGCTCCACACAATTGAATAGAGACGCCGTTGATTTTCTATGGGAATTGCAGAAATGACTTCTAAGCCTCAAAATAATGACTTTTTTTCCTAAGGTGGTAGGAATGAAACTCAGTGCGGGCTGGATGGGGTCCCCCCTGGGCACCGCAGACCTAAGCTTGTTTAACTCCTACCTCTTAAAGGGACCGAGAAAAAATGACCTTTTCTGCACTCCAATGTAAGTCAATGGGGCGATTTTTTGGCTATGTGCTAGAAATGAAATTCAGTGCGGATTGGATGACAGGCACCCTAGGCACCCAGGATCGGCTTTAGTTTCACGTGTATCTCTTAAGCCGGCAGAGAAAACCCACCTGATATGCGCTCCACACAATTGAATAGAGACGCCGTTGATTTTCTATGGGAATTGCAGAAATGACTTCTAAGCCTCAAAATAATGACTTTTTTTCCTAAGGTGGTAGGAATGAAACTCAGTGCGGGCTGGATGGGGTCCCCCCTGGGCACCGCAGACCTAAGCTTGTTTAACTCCTACCTCTTAAAGGGACCGAGAAAAAATGACCTTTTCTGCACTCCAATGTAAGTCAATGGGGCGATTTTTTGGCTATGTGCTAGAAATGAAATTCAGTGCGGATTGGATGACAGGCACCCTAGGCACCCAGGATCGGCTTTAGTTTCACGTGTATCTCTTAAGCCGGCAGAGAAAACCCACCTGATATGCGCTCCACACAATTGAATAGAGACGCCGTTGATTTTCTATGGGAATTGCAGAAATGACTTCTAAGCCTCAAAATAATGACTTTTTTTCCTAAGGTGGTAGGAATGAAACTCAGTGCGGGCTGGATGGGGTCCCCCCTGGGCACCGCAGACCTAAGCTTGTTTAACTCCTACCTCTTAAAGGGACCGAGAAAAAATGACCTTTTCTGCACTCCAATGTAAGTCAATGGGGCGATTTTTTGGCTATGTGCTAGAAATGAAATTCAGTGCGGATTGGATGACAGGCACCCTAGGCACCCAGGATCGGCTTTAGTTTCACGTGTATCTCTTAAGCCGGCAGAGAAAACCCACCTGATATGCGCTCCACACAATTGAATAGAGACGCCGTTGATTTTCTATGGGAATTGCAGAAATGACTTCTAAGCCTCAAAATAATGACTTTTTTTCCTAAGGTGGTAGGAATGAAACTCAGTGCGGGCTGGATGGGGTCCCCCCTGGGCACCGCAGACCTAAGCTTGTTTAACTCCTACCTCTTAAAGGGACCGAGAAAAAATGACCTTTTCTGCACTCCAATGTAAGTCAATGGGGCGATTTTTTGGCTATGTGCTAGAAATGAAATTCAGTGCGGATTGGATGACAGGCACCCTAGGCACCCAGGATCGGCTTTAGTTTCACGTGTATCTCTTAAGCCGGCAGAGAAAACCCACCTGATATGCGCTCCACACAATTGAATAGAGACGCCGTTGATTTTCTATGGGAATTGCAGAAATGACTTCTAAGCCTCAAAATAATGACTTTTTTTCCTAAGGTGGTAGGAATGAAACTCAGTGCGGGCTGGATGGGGTCCCCCCTGGGCACCGCAGACCTAAGCTTGTTTAACTCCTACCTCTTAAAGGGACCGAGAAAAAATGACCTTTTCTGCACTCCAATGTAAGTCAATGGGGCGATTTTTTGGCTATGTGCTAGAAATGAAATTCAGTGCGGATTGGATGACAGGCACCCTAGGCACCCAGGATCGGCTTTAGTTTCACGTGTATCTCTTAAGCCGGCAGAGAAAACCCACCTGATATGCGCTCCACACAATTGAATAGAGACGCCGTTGATTTTCTATGGGAATTGCAGAAATGACTTCTAAGCCTCAAAATAATGACTTTTTTTCCTAAGGTGGTAGGAATGAAACTCAGTGCGGGCTGGATGGGGTCCCCCCTGGGCACCGCAGACCTAAGCTTGTTTAACTCCTACCTCTTAAAGGGACCGAGAAAAAATGACCTTTTCTGCACTCCAATGTAAGTCAATGGGGCGATTTTTTGGCTATGTGCTAGAAATGAAATTCAGTGCGGATTGGATGACAGGCACCCTAGGCACCCAGGATCGGCTTTAGTTTCACGTGTATCTCTTAAGCCGGCAGAGAAAACCCACCTGATATGCGCTCCACACAATTGAATAGAGACGCCGTTGATTTTCTATGGGAATTGCAGAAATGACTTCTAAGCCTCAAAATAATGACTTTTTTTCCTAAGGTGGTAGGAATGAAACTCAGTGCGGGCTGGATGGGGTCCCCCCTGGGCACCGCAGACCTAAGCTTGTTTAACTCCTACCTCTTAAAGGGACCGAGAAAAAATGACCTTTTCTGCACTCCAATGTAAGTCAATGGGGCGATTTTTTGGCTATGTGCTAGAAATGAAATTCAGTGCGGATTGGATGACAGGCACCCTAGGCACCCAGGATCGGCTTTAGTTTCACGTGTATCTCTTAAGCCGGCAGAGAAAACCCACCTGATATGCGCTCCACACAATTGAATAGAGACGCCGTTGATTTTCTATGGGAATTGCAGAAATGACTTCTAAGCCTCAAAATAATGACTTTTTTTCCTAAGGTGGTAGGAATGAAACTCAGTGCGGGCTGGATGGGGTCCCCCCTGGGCACCGCAGACCTAAGCTTGTTTAACTCCTACCTCTTAAAGGGACCGAGAAAAAATGACCTTTTCTGCACTCCAATGTAAGTCAATGGGGCGATTTTTTGGCTATGTGCTAGAAATGAAATTCAGTGCGGATTGGATGACAGGCACCCTAGGCACCCAGGATCGGCTTTAGTTTCACGTGTATCTCTTAAGCCGGCAGAGAAAACCCACCTGATATGCGCTCCACACAATTGAATAGAGACGCCGTTGATTTTCTATGGGAATTGCAGAAATGACTTCTAAGCCTCAAAATAATGACTTTTTTTCCTAAGGTGGTAGGAATGAAACTCAGTGCGGGCTGGATGGGGTCCCCCCTGGGCACCGCAGACCTAAGCTTGTTTAACTCCTACCTCTTAAAGGGACCGAGAAAAAATGACCTTTTCTGCACTCCAATGTAAGTCAATGGGGCGATTTTTTGGCTATGTGCTAGAAATGAAATTCAGTGCGGATTGGATGACAGGCACCCTAGGCACCCAGGATCGGCTTTAGTTTCACGTGTATCTCTTAAGCCGGCAGAGAAAACCCACCTGATATGCGCTCCACACAATTGAATAGAGACGCCGTTGATTTTCTATGGGAATTGCAGAAATGACTTCTAAGCCTCAAAATAATGACTTTTTTTCCTAAGGTGGTAGGAATGAAACTCAGTGCGGGCTGGATGGGGTCCCCCCTGGGCACCGCAGACCTAAGCTTGTTTAACTCCTACCTCTTAAAGGGACCGAGAAAAAATGACCTTTTCTGCACTCCAATGTAAGTCAATGGGGCGATTTTTTGGCTATGTGCTAGAAATGAAATTCAGTGCGGATTGGATGACAGGCACCCTAGGCACCCAGGATCGGCTTTAGTTTCACGTGTATCTCTTAAGCCGGCAGAGAAAACCCACCTGATATGCGCTCCACACAATTGAATAGAGACGCCGTTGATTTTCTATGGGAATTGCAGAAATGACTTCTAAGCCTCAAAATAATGACTTTTTTTCCTAAGGTGGTAGGAATGAAACTCAGTGCGGGCTGGATGGGGTCCCCCCTGGGCACCGCAGACCTAAGCTTGTTTAACTCCTACCTCTTAAAGGGACCGAGAAAAAATGACCTTTTCTGCACTCCAATGTAAGTCAATGGGGCGATTTTTTGGCTATGTGCTAGAAATGAAATTCAGTGCGGATTGGATGACAGGCACCCTAGGCACCCAGGATCGGCTTTAGTTTCACGTGTATCTCTTAAGCCGGCAGAGAAAACCCACCTGATATGCGCTCCACACAATTGAATAGAGACGCCGTTGATTTTCTATGGGAATTGCAGAAATGACTTCTAAGCCTCAAAATAATGACTTTTTTTCCTAAGGTGGTAGGAATGAAACTCAGTGCGGGCTGGATGGGGTCCCCCCTGGGCACCGCAGACCTAAGCTTGTTTAACTCCTACCTCTTAAAGGGACCGAGAAAAAATGACCTTTTCTGCACTCCAATGTAAGTCAATGGGGCGATTTTTTGGCTATGTGCTAGAAATGAAATTCAGTGCGGATTGGATGACAGGCACCCTAGGCACCCAGGATCGGCTTTAGTTTCACGTGTATCTCTTAAGCCGGCAGAGAAAACCCACCTGATATGCGCTCCACACAATTGAATAGAGACGCCGTTGATTTTCTATGGGAATTGCAGAAATGACTTCTAAGCCTCAAAATAATGACTTTTTTTCCTAAGGTGGTAGGAATGAAACTCAGTGCGGGCTGGATGGGGTCCCCCCTGGGCACCGCAGACCTAAGCTTGTTTAACTCCTACCTCTTAAAGGGACCGAGAAAAAATGACCTTTTCTGCACTCCAATGTAAGTCAATGGGGCGATTTTTTGGCTATGTGCTAGAAATGAAATTCAGTGCGGATTGGATGACAGGCACCCTAGGCACCCAGGATCGGCTTTAGTTTCACGTGTATCTCTTAAGCCGGCAGAGAAAACCCACCTGATATGCGCTCCACACAATTGAATAGAGACGCCGTTGATTTTCTATGGGAATTGCAGAAATGACTTCTAAGCCTCAAAATAATGACTTTTTTTCCTAAGGTGGTAGGAATGAAACTCAGTGCGGGCTGGATGGGGTCCCCCCTGGGCACCGCAGACCTAAGCTTGTTTAACTCCTACCTCTTAAAGGGACCGAGAAAAAATGACCTTTTCTGCACTCCAATGTAAGTCAATGGGGCGATTTTTTGGCTATGTGCTAGAAATGAAATTCAGTGCGGATTGGATGACAGGCACCCTAGGCACCCAGGATCGGCTTTAGTTTCACGTGTATCTCTTAAGCCGGCAGAGAAAACCCACCTGATATGCGCTCCACACAATTGAATAGAGACGCCGTTGATTTTCTATGGGAATTGCAGAAATGACTTCTAAGCCTCAAAATAATGACTTTTTTTCCTAAGGTGGTAGGAATGAAACTCAGTGCGGGCTGGATGGGGTCCCCCCTGGGCACCGCAGACCTAAGCTTGTTTAACTCCTACCTCTTAAAGGGACCGAGAAAAAATGACCTTTTCTGCACTCCAATGTAAGTCAATGGGGCGATTTTTTGGCTATGTGCTAGAAATGAAATTCAGTGCGGATTGGATGACAGGCACCCTAGGCACCCAGGATCGGCTTTAGTTTCACGTGTATCTCTTAAGCCGGCAGAGAAAACCCACCTGATATGCGCTCCACACAATTGAATAGAGACGCCGTTGATTTTCTATGGGAATTGCAGAAATGACTTCTAAGCCTCAAAATAATGACTTTTTTTCCTAAGGTGGTAGGAATGAAACTCAGTGCGGGCTGGATGGGGTCCCCCTGGGCACCGCAGACCTAAGCTTGTTTAACTCCTACCTCTTAAAGGGACCGAGAAAAAATGACCTTTTCTGCACTCCAATGTAAGTCAATGGGGCGATTTTTTGGCTATGTGCTAGAAATGAAATTCAGTGCGGATTGGATGACAGGCACCCTAGGCACCCAGGATCGGCTTTAGTTTCACGTGTATCTCTTAAGCCGGCAGAGAAAACCCACCTGATATGCGCTCCACACAATTGAATAGAGACGCCGTTGATTTTCTATGGGAATTGCAGAAATGACTTCTAAGCCTCAAAATAATGACTTTTTTTCCTAAGGTGGTAGGAATGAAACTCAGTGCGGGCTGGATGGGGTCCCCCCTGGGCACCGCAGACCTAAGCTTGTTTAACTCCTACCTCTTAAAGGGACCGAGAAAAAATGACCTTTTCTGCACTCCAATGTAAGTCAATGGGGCGATTTTTTGGCTATGTGCTAGAAATGAAATTCAGTGCGGATTGGATGACAGGCACCCTAGGCACCCAGGATCGGCTTTAGTTTCACGTGTATCTCTTAAGCCGGCAGAGAAAACCCACCTGATATGCGCTCCACACAATTGAATAGAGACGCCGTTGATTTTCTATGGGAATTGCAGAAATGACTTCTAAGCCTCAAAATAATGACTTTTTTTCCTAAGGTGGTAGGAATGAAACTCAGTGCGGGCTGGATGGGGTCCCCCCTGGGCACCGCAGACCTAAGCTTGTTTAACTCCTACCTCTTAAAGGGACCGAGAAAAAATGACCTTTTCTGCACTCCAATGTAAGTCAATGGGGCGATTTTTTGGCTATGTGCTAGAAATGAAATTCAGTGCGGATTGGATGACAGGCACCCTAGGCACCCAGGATCGGCTTTAGTTTCACGTGTATCTCTTAAGCCGGCAGAGAAAACCCACCTGATATGCGCTCCACACAATTGAATAGAGACGCCGTTGATTTTCTATGGGAATTGCAGAAATGACTTCTAAGCCTCAAAATAATGACTTTTTTTCCTAAGGTGGTAGGAATGAAACTCAGTGCGGGCTGGATGGGGTCCCCCCTGGGCACCGCAGACCTAAGCTTGTTTAACTCCTACCTCTTAAAGGGACCGAGAAAAAATGACCTTTTCTGCACTCCAATGTAAGTCAATGGGGCGATTTTTTGGCTATGTGCTAGAAATGAAATTCAGTGCGGATTGGATGACAGGCACCCTAGGCACCCAGGATCGGCTTTAGTTTCACGTGTATCTCTTAAGCCGGCAGAGAAAACCCACCTGATATGCGCTCCACACAATTGAATAGAGACGCCGTTGATTTTCTATGGGAATTGCAGAAATGACTTCTAAGCCTCAAAATAATGACTTTTTTTCCTAAGGTGGTAGGAATGAAACTCAGTGCGGGCTGGATGGGGTCCCCCCTGGGCACCGCAGACCTAAGCTTGTTTAACTCCTACCTCTTAAAGGGACCGAGAAAAAATGACCTTTTCTGCACTCCAATGTAAGTCAATG
Organism: Dendropsophus ebraccatus; assembly: GCF_027789765.1. Lineage (NCBI taxonomy): Eukaryota > Metazoa > Chordata > Amphibia > Anura > Hylidae > Dendropsophus > Dendropsophus ebraccatus. Next base: position 54,060 of record NW_027209942.1, on the reverse strand, counting down.
GGGCGATTTTTTGGCTATGTGCTAGAAATGAAATTCAGTGCGGATTGGATGACAGGCACCCTAGGCACCCAGGATCGGCTTTAGTTTCACGTGTATCTCTTAAGCCGGCAGAGAAAACCCACCTGATATGCGCTCCACACAATTGAATAGAGACGCCGTTGATTTTCTATGGGAATTGCAGAAATGACTTCTAAGCCTCAAAATAATGACTTTTTTTCCTAAGGTGGTAGGAATGAAACTCAGTGCGGGCTGGATGGGGTCCCCCCTGGGCACCGCAGACCTAAGCTTGTTTAACTCCTACCTCTTAAAGGGACCGAGAAAAAATGACCTTTTCTGCACTCCAATGTAAGTCAATGGGGCGATTTTTTGGCTATGTGCTAGAAATGAAATTCAGTGCGGATTGGATGACAGGCACCCTAGGCACCCAGGATCGGCTTTAGTTTCACGTGTATCTCTTAAGCCGGCAGAGAAAACCCACCTGATATGCGCTCCACACAATTGAATAGAGACGCCGTTGATTTTCTATGGGAATTGCAGAAATGACTTCTAAGCCTCAAAATAATGACTTTTTTTCCTAAGGTGGTAGGAATGAAACTCAGTGCGGGCTGGATGGGGTCCCCCCTGGGCACCGCAGACCTAAGCTTGTTTAACTCCTACCTCTTAAAGGGACCGAGAAAAAATGACCTTTTCTGCACTCCAATGTAAGTCAATGGGGCGATTTTTTGGCTATGTGCTAGAAATGAAATTCAGTGCGGATTGGATGACAGGCACCCTAGGCACCCAGGATCGGCTTTAGTTTCACGTGTATCTCTTAAGCCGGCAGAGAAAACCCACCTGATATGCGCTCCACACAATTGAATAGAGACGCCGTTGATTTTCTATGGGAATTGCAGAAATGACTTCTAAGCCTCAAAATAATGACTTTTTTTCCTAAGGTGGTAGGAATGAAACTCAGTGCGGGCTGGATGGGGTCCCCCCTGGGCACCGCAGACCTAAGCTTGTTTAACTCCTACCTCTTAAAGGGACCGAGAAAAAATGACCTTTTCTGCACTCCAATGTAAGTCAATGGGGCGATTTTTTGGCTATGTGCTAGAAATGAAATTCAGTGCGGATTGGATGACAGGCACCCTAGGCACCCAGGATCGGCTTTAGTTTCACGTGTATCTCTTAAGCCGGCAGAGAAAACCCACCTGATATGCGCTCCACACAATTGAATAGAGACGCCGTTGATTTTCTATGGGAATTGCAGAAATGACTTCTAAGCCTCAAAATAATGACTTTTTTTCCTAAGGTGGTAGGAATGAAACTCAGTGCGGGCTGGATGGGGTCCCCCCTGGGCACCGCAGACCTAAGCTTGTTTAACTCCTACCTCTTAAAGGGACCGAGAAAAAATGACCTTTTCTGCACTCCAATGTAAGTCAATGGGGCGATTTTTTGGCTATGTGCTAGAAATGAAATTCAGTGCGGATTGGATGACAGGCACCCTAGGCACCCAGGATCGGCTTTAGTTTCACGTGTATCTCTTAAGCCGGCAGAGAAAACCCACCTGATATGCGCTCCACACAATTGAATAGAGACGCCGTTGATTTTCTATGGGAATTGCAGAAATGACTTCTAAGCCTCAAAATAATGACTTTTTTTCCTAAGGTGGTAGGAATGAAACTCAGTGCGGGCTGGATGGGGTCCCCCCTGGGCACCGCAGACCTAAGCTTGTTTAACTCCTACCTCTTAAAGGGACCGAGAAAAAATGACCTTTTCTGCACTCCAATGTAAGTCAATGGGGCGATTTTTTGGCTATGTGCTAGAAATGAAATTCAGTGCGGATTGGATGACAGGCACCCTAGGCACCCAGGATCGGCTTTAGTTTCACGTGTATCTCTTAAGCCGGCAGAGAAAACCCACCTGATATGCGCTCCACACAATTGAATAGAGACGCCGTTGATTTTCTATGGGAATTGCAGAAATGACTTCTAAGCCTCAAAATAATGACTTTTTTTCCTAAGGTGGTAGGAATGAAACTCAGTGCGGGCTGGATGGGGTCCCCCCTGGGCACCGCAGACCTAAGCTTGTTTAACTCCTACCTCTTAAAGGGACCGAGAAAAAATGACCTTTTCTGCACTCCAATGTAAGTCAATGGGGCGATTTTTTGGCTATGTGCTAGAAATGAAATTCAGTGCGGATTGGATGACAGGCACCCTAGGCACCCAGGATCGGCTTTAGTTTCACGTGTATCTCTTAAGCCGGCAGAGAAAACCCACCTGATATGCGCTCCACACAATTGAATAGAGACGCCGTTGATTTTCTATGGGAATTGCAGAAATGACTTCTAAGCCTCAAAATAATGACTTTTTTTCCTAAGGTGGTAGGAATGAAACTCAGTGCGGGCTGGATGGGGTCCCCCCTGGGCACCGCAGACCTAAGCTTGTTTAACTCCTACCTCTTAAAGGGACCGAGAAAAAATGACCTTTTCTGCACTCCAATGTAAGTCAATGGGGCGATTTTTTGGCTATGTGCTAGAAATGAAATTCAGTGCGGATTGGATGACAGGCACCCTAGGCACCCAGGATCGGCTTTAGTTTCACGTGTATCTCTTAAGCCGGCAGAGAAAACCCACCTGATATGCGCTCCACACAATTGAATAGAGACGCCGTTGATTTTCTATGGGAATTGCAGAAATGACTTCTAAGCCTCAAAATAATGACTTTTTTTCCTAAGGTGGTAGGAATGAAACTCAGTGCGGGCTGGATGGGGTCCCCCCTGGGCACCGCAGACCTAAGCTTGTTTAACTCCTACCTCTTAAAGGGACCGAGAAAAAATGACCTTTTCTGCACTCCAATGTAAGTCAATGGGGCGATTTTTTGGCTATGTGCTAGAAATGAAATTCAGTGCGGATTGGATGACAGGCACCCTAGGCACCCAGGATCGGCTTTAGTTTCACGTGTATCTCTTAAGCCGGCAGAGAAAACCCACCTGATATGCGCTCCACACAATTGAATAGAGACGCCGTTGATTTTCTATGGGAATTGCAGAAATGACTTCTAAGCCTCAAAATAATGACTTTTTTTCCTAAGGTGGTAGGAATGAAACTCAGTGCGGGCTGGATGGGGTCCCCCCTGGGCACCGCAGACCTAAGCTTGTTTAACTCCTACCTCTTAAAGGGACCGAGAAAAAATGACCTTTTCTGCACTCCAATGTAAGTCAATGGGGCGATTTTTTGGCTATGTGCTAGAAATGAAATTCAGTGCGGATTGGATGACAGGCACCCTAGGCACCCAGGATCGGCTTTAGTTTCACGTGTATCTCTTAAGCCGGCAGAGAAAACCCACCTGATATGCGCTCCACACAATTGAATAGAGACGCCGTTGATTTTCTATGGGAATTGCAGAAATGACTTCTAAGCCTCAAAATAATGACTTTTTTTCCTAAGGTGGTAGGAATGAAACTCAGTGCGGGCTGGATGGGGTCCCCCCTGGGCACCGCAGACCTAAGCTTGTTTAACTCCTACCTCTTAAAGGGACCGAGAAAAAATGACCTTTTCTGCACTCCAATGTAAGTCAATGGGGCGATTTTTTGGCTATGTGCTAGAAATGAAATTCAGTGCGGATTGGATGACAGGCACCCTAGGCACCCAGGATCGGCTTTAGTTTCACGTGTATCTCTTAAGCCGGCAGAGAAAACCCACCTGATATGCGCTCCACACAATTGAATAGAGACGCCGTTGATTTTCTATGGGAATTGCAGAAATGACTTCTAAGCCTCAAAATAATGACTTTTTTTCCTAAGGTGGTAGGAATGAAACTCAGTGCGGGCTGGATGGGGTCCCCCCTGGGCACCGCAGACCTAAGCTTGTTTAACTCCTACCTCTTAAAGGGACCGAGAAAAAATGACCTTTTCTGCACTCCAATGTAAGTCAATGGGGCGATTTTTTGGCTATGTGCTAGAAATGAAATTCAGTGCGGATTGGATGACAGGCACCCTAGGCACCCAGGATCGGCTTTAGTTTCACGTGTATCTCTTAAGCCGGCAGAGAAAACCCACCTGATATGCGCTCCACACAATTGAATAGAGACGCCGTTGATTTTCTATGGGAATTGCAGAAATGACTTCTAAGCCTCAAAATAATGACTTTTTTTCCTAAGGTGGTAGGAATGAAACTCAGTGCGGGCTGGATGGGGTCCCCCCTGGGCACCGCAGACCTAAGCTTGTTTAACTCCTACCTCTTAAAGGGACCGAGAAAAAATGACCTTTTCTGCACTCCAATGTAAGTCAATGGGGCGATTTTTTGGCTATGTGCTAGAAATGAAATTCAGTGCGGATTGGATGACAGGCACCCTAGGCACCCAGGATCGGCTTTAGTTTCACGTGTATCTCTTAAGCCGGCAGAGAAAACCCACCTGATATGCGCTCCACACAATTGAATAGAGACGCCGTTGATTTTCTATGGGAATTGCAGAAATGACTTCTAAGCCTCAAAATAATGACTTTTTTTCCTAAGGTGGTAGGAATGAAACTCAGTGCGGGCTGGATGGGGTCCCCCCTGGGCACCGCAGACCTAAGCTTGTTTAACTCCTACCTCTTAAAGGGACCGAGAAAAAATGACCTTTTCTGCACTCCAATGTAAGTCAATGGGGCGATTTTTTGGCTATGTGCTAGAAATGAAATTCAGTGCGGATTGGATGACAGGCACCCTAGGCACCCAGGATCGGCTTTAGTTTCACGTGTATCTCTTAAGCCGGCAGAGAAAACCCACCTGATATGCGCTCCACACAATTGAATAGAGACGCCGTTGATTTTCTATGGGAATTGCAGAAATGACTTCTAAGCCTCAAAATAATGACTTTTTTTCCTAAGGTGGTAGGAATGAAACTCAGTGCGGGCTGGATGGGGTCCCCCCTGGGCACCGCAGACCTAAGCTTGTTTAACTCCTACCTCTTAAAGGGACCGAGAAAAAATGACCTTTTCTGCACTCCAATGTAAGTCAATGGGGCGATTTTTTGGCTATGTGCTAGAAATGAAATTCAGTGCGGATTGGATGACAGGCACCCTAGGCACCCAGGATCGGCTTTAGTTTCACGTGTATCTCTTAAGCCGGCAGAGAAAACCCACCTGATATGCGCTCCACACAATTGAATAGAGACGCCGTTGATTTTCTATGGGAATTGCAGAAATGACTTCTAAGCCTCAAAATAATGACTTTTTTTCCTAAGGTGGTAGGAATGAAACTCAGTGCGGGCTGGATGGGGTCCCCCCTGGGCACCGCAGACCTAAGCTTGTTTAACTCCTACCTCTTAAAGGGACCGAGAAAAAATGACCTTTTCTGCACTCCAATGTAAGTCAATGGGGCGATTTTTTGGCTATGTGCTAGAAATGAAATTCAGTGCGGATTGGATGACAGGCACCCTAGGCACCCAGGATCGGCTTTAGTTTCACGTGTATCTCTTAAGCCGGCAGAGAAAACCCACCTGATATGCGCTCCACACAATTGAATAGAGACGCCGTTGATTTTCTATGGGAATTGCAGAAATGACTTCTAAGCCTCAAAATAATGACTTTTTTTCCTAAGGTGGTAGGAATGAAACTCAGTGCGGGCTGGATGGGGTCCCCCCTGGGCACCGCAGACCTAAGCTTGTTTAACTCCTACCTCTTAAAGGGACCGAGAAAAAATGACCTTTTCTGCACTCCAATGTAAGTCAATGGGGCGATTTTTTGGCTATGTGCTAGAAATGAAATTCAGTGCGGATTGGATGACAGGCACCCTAGGCACCCAGGATCGGCTTTAGTTTCACGTGTATCTCTTAAGCCGGCAGAGAAAACCCACCTGATATGCGCTCCACACAATTGAATAGAGACGCCGTTGATTTTCTATGGGAATTGCAGAAATGACTTCTAAGCCTCAAAATAATGACTTTTTTTCCTAAGGTGGTAGGAATGAAACTCAGTGCGGGCTGGATGGGGTCCCCCCTGGGCACCGCAGACCTAAGCTTGTTTAACTCCTACCTCTTAAAGGGACCGAGAAAAAATGACCTTTTCTGCACTCCAATGTAAGTCAATGGGGCGATTTTTTGGCTATGTGCTAGAAATGAAATTCAGTGCGGATTGGATGACAGGCACCCTAGGCACCCAGGATCGGCTTTAGTTTCACGTGTATCTCTTAAGCCGGCAGAGAAAACCCACCTGATATGCGCTCCACACAATTGAATAGAGACGCCGTTGATTTTCTATGGGAATTGCAGAAATGACTTCTAAGCCTCAAAATAATGACTTTTTTTCCTAAGGTGGTAGGAATGAAACTCAGTGCGGGCTGGATGGGGTCCCCCCTGGGCACCGCAGACCTAAGCTTGTTTAACTCCTACCTCTTAAAGGGACCGAGAAAAAATGACCTTTTCTGCACTCCAATGTAAGTCAATGGGGCGATTTTTTGGCTATGTGCTAGAAATGAAATTCAGTGCGGATTGGATGACAGGCACCCTAGGCACCCAGGATCGGCTTTAGTTTCACGTGTATCTCTTAAGCCGGCAGAGAAAACCCACCTGATATGCGCTCCACACAATTGAATAGAGACGCCGTTGATTTTCTATGGGAATTGCAGAAATGACTTCTAAGCCTCAAAATAATGACTTTTTTTCCTAAGGTGGTAGGAATGAAACTCAGTGCGGGCTGGATGGGGTCCCCCCTGGGCACCGCAGACCTAAGCTTGTTTAACTCCTACCTCTTAAAGGGACCGAGAAAAAATGACCTTTTCTGCACTCCAATGTAAGTCAATGGGGCGATTTTTTGGCTATGTGCTAGAAATGAAATTCAGTGCGGATTGGATGACAGGCACCCTAGGCACCCAGGATCGGCTTTAGTTTCACGTGTATCTCTTAAGCCGGCAGAGAAAACCCACCTGATATGCGCTCCACACAATTGAATAGAGACGCCGTTGATTTTCTATGGGAATTGCAGAAATGACTTCTAAGCCTCAAAATAATGACTTTTTTTCCTAAGGTGGTAGGAATGAAACTCAGTGCGGGCTGGATGGGGTCCCCCCTGGGCACCGCAGACCTAAGCTTGTTTAACTCCTACCTCTTAAAGGGACCGAGAAAAAATGACCTTTTCTGCACTCCAATGTAAGTCAATGGGGCGATTTTTTGGCTATGTGCTAGAAATGAAATTCAGTGCGGATTGGATGACAGGCACCCTAGGCACCCAGGATCGGCTTTAGTTTCACGTGTATCTCTTAAGCCGGCAGAGAAAACCCACCTGATATGCGCTCCACACAATTGAATAGAGACGCCGTTGATTTTCTATGGGAATTGCAGAAATGACTTCTAAGCCTCAAAATAATGACTTTTTTTCCTAAGGTGGTAGGAATGAAACTCAGTGCGGGCTGGATGGGGTCCCCCCTGGGCACCGCAGACCTAAGCTTGTTTAACTCCTACCTCTTAAAGGGACCGAGAAAAAATGACCTTTTCTGCACTCCAATGTAAGTCAATGGGGCGATTTTTTGGCTATGTGCTAGAAATGAAATTCAGTGCGGATTGGATGACAGGCACCCTAGGCACCCAGGATCGGCTTTAGTTTCACGTGTATCTCTTAAGCCGGCAGAGAAAACCCACCTGATATGCGCTCCACACAATTGAATAGAGACGCCGTTGATTTTCTATGGGAATTGCAGAAATGACTTCTAAGCCTCAAAATAATGACTTTTTTTCCTAAGGTGGTAGGAATGAAACTCAGTGCGGGCTGGATGGGGTCCCCCCTGGGCACCGCAGACCTAAGCTTGTTTAACTCCTACCTCTTAAAGGGACCGAGAAAAAATGACCTTTTCTGCACTCCAATGTAAGTCAATGGGGCGATTTTTTGGCTATGTGCTAGAAATGAAATTCAGTGCGGATTGGATGACAGGCACCCTAGGCACCCAGGATCGGCTTTAGTTTCACGTGTATCTCTTAAGCCGGCAGAGAAAACCCACCTGATATGCGCTCCACACAATTGAATAGAGACGCCGTTGATTTTCTATGGGAATTGCAGAAATGACTTCTAAGCCTCAAAATAATGACTTTTTTTCCTAAGGTGGTAGGAATGAAACTCAGTGCGGGCTGGATGGGGTCCCCCCTGGGCACCGCAGACCTAAGCTTGTTTAACTCCTACCTCTTAAAGGGACCGAGAAAAAATGACCTTTTCTGCACTCCAATGTAAGTCAATGGGGCGATTTTTTGGCTATGTGCTAGAAATGAAATTCAGTGCGGATTGGATGACAGGCACCCTAGGCACCCAGGATCGGCTTTAGTTTCACGTGTATCTCTTAAGCCGGCAGAGAAAACCCACCTGATATGCGCTCCACACAATTGAATAGAGACGCCGTTGATTTTCTATGGGAATTGCAGAAATGACTTCTAAGCCTCAAAATAATGACTTTTTTTCCTAAGGTGGTAGGAATGAAACTCAGTGCGGGCTGGATGGGGTCCCCCCTGGGCACCGCAGACCTAAGCTTGTTTAACTCCTACCTCTTAAAGGGACCGAGAAAAAATGACCTTTTCTGCACTCCAATGTAAGTCAATGGGGCGATTTTTTGGCTATGTGCTAGAAATGAAATTCAGTGCGGATTGGATGACAGGCACCCTAGGCACCCAGGATCGGCTTTAGTTTCACGTGTATCTCTTAAGCCGGCAGAGAAAACCCACCTGATATGCGCTCCACACAATTGAATAGAGACGCCGTTGATTTTCTATGGGAATTGCAGAAATGACTTCTAAGCCTCAAAATAATGACTTTTTTTCCTAAGGTGGTAGGAATGAAACTCAGTGCGGGCTGGATGGGGTCCCCCCTGGGCACCGCAGACCTAAGCTTGTTTAACTCCTACCTCTTAAAGGGACCGAGAAAAAATGACCTTTTCTGCACTCCAATGTAAGTCAATGGGGCGATTTTTTGGCTATGTGCTAGAAATGAAATTCAGTGCGGATTGGATGACAGGCACCCTAGGCACCCAGGATCGGCTTTAGTTTCACGTGTATCTCTTAAGCCGGCAGAGAAAACCCACCTGATATGCGCTCCACACAATTGAATAGAGACGCCGTTGATTTTCTATGGGAATTGCAGAAATGACTTCTAAGCCTCAAAATAATGACTTTTTTTCCTAAGGTGGTAGGAATGAAACTCAGTGCGGGCTGGATGGGGTCCCCCCTGGGCACCGCAGACCTAAGCTTGTTTAACTCCTACCTCTTAAAGGGACCGAGAAAAAATGACCTTTTCTGCACTCCAATGTAAGTCAATGGGGCGATTTTTTGGCTATGTGCTAGAAATGAAATTCAGTGCGGATTGGATGACAGGCACCCTAGGCACCCAGGATCGGCTTTAGTTTCACGTGTATCTCTTAAGCCGGCAGAGAAAACCCACCTGATATGCGCTCCACACAATTGAATAGAGACGCCGTTGATTTTCTATGGGAATTGCAGAAATGACTTCTAAGCCTCAAAATAATGACTTTTTTTCCTAAGGTGGTAGGAATGAAACTCAGTGCGGGCTGGATGGGGTCCCCCCTGGGCACCGCAGACCTAAGCTTGTTTAACTCCTACCTCTTAAAGGGACCGAGAAAAAATGACCTTTTCTGCACTCCAATGTAAGTCAATGGGGCGATTTTTTGGCTATGTGCTAGAAATGAAATTCAGTGCGGATTGGATGACAGGCACCCTAGGCACCCAGGATCGGCTTTAGTTTCACGTGTATCTCTTAAGCCGGCAGAGAAAACCCACCTGATATGCGCTCCACACAATTGAATAGAGACGCCGTTGATTTTCTATGGGAATTGCAGAAATGACTTCTAAGCCTCAAAATAATGACTTTTTTTCCTAAGGTGGTAGGAATGAAACTCAGTGCGGGCTGGATGGGGTCCCCCCTGGGCACCGCAGACCTAAGCTTGTTTAACTCCTACCTCTTAAAGGGACCGAGAAAAAATGACCTTTTCTGCACTCCAATGTAAGTCAATGGGGCGATTTTTTGGCTATGTGCTAGAAATGAAATTCAGTGCGGATTGGATGACAGGCACCCTAGGCACCCAGGATCGGCTTTAGTTTCACGTGTATCTCTTAAGCCGGCAGAGAAAACCCACCTGATATGCGCTCCACACAATTGAATAGAGACGCCGTTGATTTTCTATGGGAATTGCAGAAATGACTTCTAAGCCTCAAAATAATGACTTTTTTTCCTAAGGTGGTAGGAATGAAACTCAGTGCGGGCTGGATGGGGTCCCCCCTGGGCACCGCAGACCTAAGCTTGTTTAACTCCTACCTCTTAAAGGGACCGAGAAAAAATGACCTTTTCTGCACTCCAATGTAAGTCAATGGGGCGATTTTTTGGCTATGTGCTAGAAATGAAATTCAGTGCGGATTGGATGACAGGCACCCTAGGCACCCAGGATCGGCTTTAGTTTCACGTGTATCTCTTAAGCCGGCAGAGAAAACCCACCTGATATGCGCTCCACACAATTGAATAGAGACGCCGTTGATTTTCTATGGGAATTGCAGAAATGACTTCTAAGCCTCAAAATAATGACTTTTTTTCCTAAGGTGGTAGGAATGAAACTCAGTGCGGGCTGGATGGGGTCCCCCCTGGGCACCGCAGACCTAAGCTTGTTTAACTCCTACCTCTTAAAGGGACCGAGAAAAAATGACCTTTTCTGCACTCCAATGTAAGTCAATGGGGCGATTTTTTGGCTATGTGCTAGAAATGAAATTCAGTGCGGATTGGATGACAGGCACCCTAGGCACCCAGGATCGGCTTTAGTTTCACGTGTATCTCTTAAGCCGGCAGAGAAAACCCACCTGATATGCGCTCCACACAATTGAATAGAGACGCCGTTGATTTTCTATGGGAATTGCAGAAATGACTTCTAAGCCTCAAAATAATGACTTTTTTTCCTAAGGTGGTAGGAATGAAACTCAGTGCGGGCTGGATGGGGTCCCCCCTGGGCACCGCAGACCTAAGCTTGTTTAACTCCTACCTCTTAAAGGGACCGAGAAAAAATGACCTTTTCTGCACTCCAATGTAAGTCAATGGGGCGATTTTTTGGCTATGTGCTAGAAATGAAATTCAGTGCGGATTGGATGACAGGCACCCTAGGCACCCAGGATCGGCTTTAGTTTCACGTGTATCTCTTAAGCCGGCAGAGAAAACCCACCTGATATGCGCTCCACACAATTGAATAGAGACGCCGTTGATTTTCTATGGGAATTGCAGAAATGACTTCTAAGCCTCAAAATAATGACTTTTTTTCCTAAGGTGGTAGGAATGAAACTCAGTGCGGGCTGGATGGGGTCCCCCCTGGGCACCGCAGACCTAAGCTTGTTTAACTCCTACCTCTTAAAGGGACCGAGAAAAAATGACCTTTTCTGCACTCCAATGTAAGTCAATGGGGCGATTTTTTGGCTATGTGCTAGAAATGAAATTCAGTGCGGATTGGATGACAGGCACCCTAGGCACCCAGGATCGGCTTTAGTTTCACGTGTATCTCTTAAGCCGGCAGAGAAAACCCACCTGATATGCGCTCCACACAATTGAATAGAGACGCCGTTGATTTTCTATGGGAATTGCAGAAATGACTTCTAAGCCTCAAAATAATGACTTTTTTTCCTAAGGTGGTAGGAATGAAACTCAGTGCGGGCTGGATGGGGTCCCCCCTGGGCACCGCAGACCTAAGCTTGTTTAACTCCTACCTCTTAAAGGGACCGAGAAAAAATGACCTTTTCTGCACTCCAATGTAAGTCAATGGGGCGATTTTTTGGCTATGTGCTAGAAATGAAATTCAGTGCGGATTGGATGACAGGCACCCTAGGCACCCAGGATCGGCTTTAGTTTCACGTGTATCTCTTAAGCCGGCAGAGAAAACCCACCTGATATGCGCTCCACACAATTGAATAGAGACGCCGTTGATTTTCTATGGGAATTGCAGAAATGACTTCTAAGCCTCAAAATAATGACTTTTTTTCCTAAGGTGGTAGGAATGAAACTCAGTGCGGGCTGGATGGGGTCCCCCCTGGGCACCGCAGACCTAAGCTTGTTTAACTCCTACCTCTTAAAGGGACCGAGAAAAAATGACCTTTTCTGCACTCCAATGTAAGTCAATGGGGCGATTTTTTGGCTATGTGCTAGAAATGAAATTCAGTGCGGATTGGATGACAGGCACCCTAGGCACCCAGGATCGGCTTTAGTTTCACGTGTATCTCTTAAGCCGGCAGAGAAAACCCACCTGATATGCGCTCCACACAATTGAATAGAGACGCCGTTGATTTTCTATGGGAATTGCAGAAATGACTTCTAAGCCTCAAAATAATGACTTTTTTTCCTAAGGTGGTAGGAATGAAACTCAGTGCGGGCTGGATGGGGTCCCCCCTGGGCACCGCAGACCTAAGCTTGTTTAACTCCTACCTCTTAAAGGGACCGAGAAAAAATGACCTTTTCTGCACTCCAATGTAAGTCAATGGGGCGATTTTTTGGCTATGTGCTAGAAATGAAATTCAGTGCGGATTGGATGACAGGCACCCTAGGCACCCAGGATCGGCTTTAGTTTCACGTGTATCTCTTAAGCCGGCAGAGAAAACCCACCTGATATGCGCTCCACACAATTGAATAGAGACGCCGTTGATTTTCTATGGGAATTGCAGAAATGACTTCTAAGCCTCAAAATAATGACTTTTTTTCCTAAGGTGGTAGGAATGAAACTCAGTGCGGGCTGGATGGGGTCCCCCCTGGGCACCGCAGACCTAAGCTTGTTTAACTCCTACCTCTTAAAGGGACCGAGAAAAAATGACCTTTTCTGCACTCCAATGTAAGTCAATGGGGCGATTTTTTGGCTATGTGCTAGAAATGAAATTCAGTGCGGATTGGATGACAGGCACCCTAGGCACCCAGGATCGGCTTTAGTTTCACGTGTATCTCTTAAGCCGGCAGAGAAAACCCACCTGATATGCGCTCCACACAATTGAATAGAGACGCCGTTGATTTTCTATGGGAATTGCAGAAATGACTTCTAAGCCTCAAAATAATGACTTTTTTTCCTAAGGTGGTAGGAATGAAACTCAGTGCGGGCTGGATGGGGTCCCCCCTGGGCACCGCAGACCTAAGCTTGTTTAACTCCTACCTCTTAAAGGGACCGAGAAAAAATGACCTTTTCTGCACTCCAATGTAAGTCAATGGGGCGATTTTTTGGCTATGTGCTAGAAATGAAATTCAGTGCGGATTGGATGACAGGCACCCTAGGCACCCAGGATCGGCTTTAGTTTCACGTGTATCTCTTAAGCCGGCAGAGAAAACCCACCTGATATGCGCTCCACACAATTGAATAGAGACGCCGTTGATTTTCTATGGGAATTGCAGAAATGACTTCTAAGCCTCAAAATAATGACTTTTTTTCCTAAGGTGGTAGGAATGAAACTCAGTGCGGGCTGGATGGGGTCCCCCCTGGGCACCGCAGACCTAAGCTTGTTTAACTCCTACCTCTTAAAGGGACCGAGAAAAAATGACCTTTTCTGCACTCCAATGTAAGTCAATGGGGCGATTTTTTGGCTATGTGCTAGAAATGAAATTCAGTGCGGATTGGATGACAGGCACCCTAGGCACCCAGGATCGGCTTTAGTTTCACGTGTATCTCTTAAGCCGGCAGAGAAAACCCACCTGATATGCGCTCCACACAATTGAATAGAGACGCCGTTGATTTTCTATGGGAATTGCAGAAATGACTTCTAAGCCTCAAAATAATGACTTTTTTTCCTAAGGTGGTAGGAATGAAACTCAGTGCGGGCTGGATGGGGTCCCCCCTGGGCACCGCAGACCTAAGCTTGTTTAACTCCTACCTCTTAAAGGGACCGAGAAAAAATGACCTTTTCTGCACTCCAATGTAAGTCAATGGGGCGATTTTTTGGCTATGTGCTAGAAATGAAATTCAGTGCGGATTGGATGACAGGCACCCTAGGCACCCAGGATCGGCTTTAGTTTCACGTGTATCTCTTAAGCCGGCAGAGAAAACCCACCTGATATGCGCTCCACACAATTGAATAGAGACGCCGTTGATTTTCTATGGGAATTGCAGAAATGACTTCTAAGCCTCAAAATAATGACTTTTTTTCCTAAGGTGGTAGGAATGAAACTCAGTGCGGGCTGGATGGGGTCCCCCCTGGGCACCGCAGACCTAAGCTTGTTTAACTCCTACCTCTTAAAGGGACCGAGAAAAAATGACCTTTTCTGCACTCCAATGTAAGTCAATGGGGCGATTTTTTGGCTATGTGCTAGAAATGAAATTCAGTGCGGATTGGATGACAGGCACCCTAGGCACCCAGGATCGGCTTTAGTTTCACGTGTATCTCTTAAGCCGGCAGAGAAAACCCACCTGATATGCGCTCCACACAATTGAATAGAGACGCCGTTGATTTTCTATGGGAATTGCAGAAATGACTTCTAAGCCTCAAAATAATGACTTTTTTTCCTAAGGTGGTAGGAATGAAACTCAGTGCGGGCTGGATGGGGTCCCCCCTGGGCACCGCAGACCTAAGCTTGTTTAACTCCTACCTCTTAAAGGGACCGAGAAAAAATGACCTTTTCTGCACTCCAATGTAAGTCAATGGGGCGATTTTTTGGCTATGTGCTAGAAATGAAATTCAGTGCGGATTGGATGACAGGCACCCTAGGCACCCAGGATCGGCTTTAGTTTCACGTGTATCTCTTAAGCCGGCAGAGAAAACCCACCTGATATGCGCTCCACACAATTGAATAGAGACGCCGTTGATTTTCTATGGGAATTGCAGAAATGACTTCTAAGCCTCAAAATAATGACTTTTTTTCCTAAGGTGGTAGGAATGAAACTCAGTGCGGGCTGGATGGGGTCCCCCCTGGGCACCGCAGACCTAAGCTTGTTTAACTCCTACCTCTTAAAGGGACCGAGAAAAAATGACCTTTTCTGCACTCCAATGTAAGTCAATGGGGCGATTTTTTGGCTATGTGCTAGAAATGAAATTCAGTGCGGATTGGATGACAGGCACCCTAGGCACCCAGGATCGGCTTTAGTTTCACGTGTATCTCTTAAGCCGGCAGAGAAAACCCACCTGATATGCGCTCCACACAATTGAATAGAGACGCCGTTGATTTTCTATGGGAATTGCAGAAATGACTTCTAAGCCTCAAAATAATGACTTTTTTTCCTAAGGTGGTAGGAATGAAACTCAGTGCGGGCTGGATGGGGTCCCCCCTGGGCACCGCAGACCTAAGCTTGTTTAACTCCTACCTCTTAAAGGGACCGAGAAAAAATGACCTTTTCTGCACTCCAATGTAAGTCAATGGGGCGATTTTTTGGCTATGTGCTAGAAATGAAATTCAGTGCGGATTGGATGACAGGCACCCTAGGCACCCAGGATCGGCTTTAGTTTCACGTGTATCTCTTAAGCCGGCAGAGAAAACCCACCTGATATGCGCTCCACACAATTGAATAGAGACGCCGTTGATTTTCTATGGGAATTGCAGAAATGACTTCTAAGCCTCAAAATAATGACTTTTTTTCCTAAGGTGGTAGGAATGAAACTCAGTGCGGGCTGGATGGGGTCCCCCCTGGGCACCGCAGACCTAAGCTTGTTTAACTCCTACCTCTTAAAGGGACCGAGAAAAAATGACCTTTTCTGCACTCCAATGTAAGTCAATGGGGCGATTTTTTGGCTATGTGCTAGAAATGAAATTCAGTGCGGATTGGATGACAGGCACCCTAGGCACCCAGGATCGGCTTTAGTTTCACGTGTATCTCTTAAGCCGGCAGAGAAAACCCACCTGATATGCGCTCCACACAATTGAATAGAGACGCCGTTGATTTTCTATGGGAATTGCAGAAATGACTTCTAAGCCTCAAAATAATGACTTTTTTTCCTAAGGTGGTAGGAATGAAACTCAGTGCGGGCTGGATGGGGTCCCCCCTGGGCACCGCAGACCTAAGCTTGTTTAACTCCTACCTCTTAAAGGGACCGAGAAAAAATGACCTTTTCTGCACTCCAATGTAAGTCAATGGGGCGATTTTTTGGCTATGTGCTAGAAATGAAATTCAGTGCGGATTGGATGACAGGCACCCTAGGCACCCAGGATCGGCTTTAGTTTCACGTGTATCTCTTAAGCCGGCAGAGAAAACCCACCTGATATGCGCTCCACACAATTGAATAGAGACGCCGTTGATTTTCTATGGGAATTGCAGAAATGACTTCTAAGCCTCAAAATAATGACTTTTTTTCCTAAGGTGGTAGGAATGAAACTCAGTGCGGGCTGGATGGGGTCCCCCCTGGGCACCGCAGACCTAAGCTTGTTTAACTCCTACCTCTTAAAGGGACCGAGAAAAAATGACCTTTTCTGCACTCCAATGTAAGTCAATGGGGCGATTTTTTGGCTATGTGCTAGAAATGAAATTCAGTGCGGATTGGATGACAGGCACCCTAGGCACCCAGGATCGGCTTTAGTTTCACGTGTATCTCTTAAGCCGGCAGAGAAAACCCACCTGATATGCGCTCCACACAATTGAATAGAGACGCCGTTGATTTTCTATGGGAATTGCAGAAATGACTTCTAAGCCTCAAAATAATGACTTTTTTTCCTAAGGTGGTAGGAATGAAACTCAGTGCGGGCTGGATGGGGTCCCCCCTGGGCACCGCAGACCTAAGCTTGTTTAACTCCTACCTCTTAAAGGGACCGAGAAAAAATGACCTTTTCTGCACTCCAATGTAAGTCAATGGGGCGATTTTTTGGCTATGTGCTAGAAATGAAATTCAGTGCGGATTGGATGACAGGCACCCTAGGCACCCAGGATCGGCTTTAGTTTCACGTGTATCTCTTAAGCCGGCAGAGAAAACCCACCTGATATGCGCTCCACACAATTGAATAGAGACGCCGTTGATTTTCTATGGGAATTGCAGAAATGACTTCTAAGCCTCAAAATAATGACTTTTTTTCCTAAGGTGGTAGGAATGAAACTCAGTGCGGGCTGGATGGGGTCCCCCCTGGGCACCGCAGACCTAAGCTTGTTTAACTCCTACCTCTTAAAGGGACCGAGAAAAAATGACCTTTTCTGCACTCCAATGTAAGTCAATGGGGCGATTTTTTGGCTATGTGCTAGAAATGAAATTCAGTGCGGATTGGATGACAGGCACCCTAGGCACCCAGGATCGGCTTTAGTTTCACGTGTATCTCTTAAGCCGGCAGAGAAAACCCACCTGATATGCGCTCCACACAATTGAATAGAGACGCCGTTGATTTTCTATGGGAATTGCAGAAATGACTTCTAAGCCTCAAAATAATGACTTTTTTTCCTAAGGTGGTAGGAATGAAACTCAGTGCGGGCTGGATGGGGTCCCCCCTGGGCACCGCAGACCTAAGCTTGTTTAACTCCTACCTCTTAAAGGGACCGAGAAAAAATGACCTTTTCTGCACTCCAATGTAAGTCAATGGGGCGATTTTTTGGCTATGTGCTAGAAATGAAATTCAGTGCGGATTGGATGACAGGCACCCTAGGCACCCAGGATCGGCTTTAGTTTCACGTGTATCTCTTAAGCCGGCAGAGAAAACCCACCTGATATGCGCTCCACACAATTGAATAGAGACGCCGTTGATTTTCTTTGGGAATTGCAGAAATGACTTCTAAGCCTCAAAATAATGACTTTTTTTCCTAAGGTGGTAGGAATGAAACTCAGTGCGGGCTGGATGGGGTCCCCCCTGGGCACCGCAGACCTAAGCTTGTTTAACTCCTACCTCTTAAAGGGACCGAGAAAAAATGACCTTTTCTGCACTCCAATGTAAGTCAATGGGGCGATTTTTTGGCTATGTGCTAGAAATGAAATTGAGTGCGGATTGGATGACAGGCACCCTAGGCACCCAGGATCGGCTTTAGTTTCACGTGTATCTCTTAAGCCGGCAGAGAAAACCCACCTGATATGCGCTCCACACAATTGAATAGAGACGCCGTTGATTTTCTATGGGAATTGCAGAAATGACTTCTAAGCCTCAAAATAATGACTTTTTTTCCTAAGGTGGTAGGAATGAAACTCAGTGCGGGCTGGATGGGGTCCCCCCTGGGCACCGCAGACCTAAGCTTGTTTAACTCCTACCTCTTAAAGGGACCGAGAAAAAATGACCTTTTCTGCACTCCAATGTAAGTCAATGGGGCGATTTTTTGGCTATGTGCTAGAAATGAAATTCAGTGCGGATTGGATGACAGGCACCCTAGGCACCCAGGATCGGCTTTAGTTTCACGTGTATCTCTTAAGCCGGCAGAGAAAACCCACCTGATATGCGCTCCACACAATTGAATAGAGACGCCGTTGATTTTCTATGGGAATTGCAGAAATGACTTCTAAGCCTCAAAATAATGACTTTTTTTCCTAAGGTGGTAGGAATGAAACTCAGTGCGGGCTGGATGGGGTCCCCCCTGGGCACCGCAGACCTAAGCTTGTTTAACTCCTACCTCTTAAAGGGACCGAGAAAAAATGACCTTTTCTGCACTCCAATGTAAGTCAATGGGGCGATTTTTTGGCTATGTGCTAGAAATGAAATTCAGTGCGGATTGGATGACAGGCACCCTAGGCACCCAGGATCGGCTTTAGTTTCACGTGTATCTCTTAAGCCGGCAGAGAAAACCCACCTGATATGCGCTCCACACAATTGAATAGAGACGCCGTTGATTTTCTATGGGAATTGCAGAAATGACTTCTAAGCCTCAAAATAATGACTTTTTTTCCTAAGGTGGTAGGAATGAAACTCAGTGCGGGCTGGATGGGGTCCCCCCTGGGCACCGCAGACCTAAGCTTGTTTAACTCCTACCTCTTAAAGGGACCGAGAAAAAATGACCTTTTCTGCACTCCAATGTAAGTCAATGGGGCGATTTTTTGGCTATGTGCTAGAAATGAAATTCAGTGCGGATTGGATGACAGGCACCCTAGGCACCCAGGATCGGCTTTAGTTTCACGTGTATCTCTTAAGCCGGCAGAGAAAACCCACCTGATATGCGCTCCACACAATTGAATAGAGACGCCGTTGATTTTCTATGGGAATTGCAGAAATGACTTCTAAGCCTCAAAATAATGACTTTTTTTCCTAAGGTGGTAGGAATGAAACTCAGTGCGGGCTGGATGGGGTCCCCCCTGGGCACCGCAGACCTAAGCTTGTTTAACTCCTACCTCTTAAAGGGACCGAGAAAAAATGACCTTTTCTGCACTCCAATGTAAGTCAATGGGGCGATTTTTTGGCTATGTGCTAGAAATGAAATTCAGTGCGGATTGGATGACAGGCACCCTAGGCACCCAGGATCGGCTTTAGTTTCACGTGTATCTCTTAAGCCGGCAGAGAAAACCCACCTGATATGCGCTCCACACAATTGAATAGAGACGCCGTTGATTTTCTATGGGAATTGCAGAAATGACTTCTAAGCCTCAAAATAATGACTTTTTTTCCTAAGGTGGTAGGAATGAAACTCAGTGCGGGCTGGATGGGGTCCCCCCTGGGCACCGCAGACCTAAGCTTGTTTAACTCCTACCTCTTAAAGGGACCGAGAAAAAATGACCTTTTCTGCACTCCAATGTAAGTCAATGGGGCGATTTTTTGGCTATGTGCTAGAAATGAAATTCAGTGCGGATTGGATGACAGGCACCCTAGGCACCCAGGATCGGCTTTAGTTTCACGTGTATCTCTTAAGCCGGCAGAGAAAACCCACCTGATATGCGCTCCACACAATTGAATAGAGACGCCGTTGATTTTCTATGGGAATTGCAGAAATGACTTCTAAGCCTCAAAATAATGACTTTTTTTCCTAAGGTGGTAGGAATGAAACTCAGTGCGGGCTGGATGGGGTCCCCCCTGGGCACCGCAGACCTAAGCTTGTTTAACTCCTACCTCTTAAAGGGACCGAGAAAAAATGACCTTTTCTGCACTCCAATGTAAGTCAATGGGGCGATTTTTTGGCTATGTGCTAGAAATGAAATTCAGTGCGGATTGGATGACAGGCACCCTAGGCACCCAGGATCGGCTTTAGTTTCACGTGTATCTCTTAAGCCGGCAGAGAAAACCCACCTGATATGCGCTCCACACAATTGAATAGAGACGCCGTTGATTTTCTATGGGAATTGCAGAAATGACTTCTAAGCCTCAAAATAATGACTTTTTTTCCTAAGGTGGTAGGAATGAAACTCAGTGCGGGCTGGATGGGGTCCCCCCTGGGCACCGCAGACCTAAGCTTGTTTAACTCCTACCTCTTAAAGGGACCGAGAAAAAATGACCTTTTCTGCACTCCAATGTAAGTCAATGGGGCGATTTTTTGGCTATGTGCTAGAAATGAAATTCAGTGCGGATTGGATGACAGGCACCCTAGGCACCCAGGATCGGCTTTAGTTTCACGTGTATCTCTTAAGCCGGCAGAGAAAACCCACCTGATATGCGCTCCACACAATTGAATAGAGACGCCGTTGATTTTCTATGGGAATTGCAGAAATGACTTCTAAGCCTCAAAATAATGACTTTTTTTCCTAAGGTGGTAGGAATGAAACTCAGTGCGGGCTGGATGGGGTCCCCCCTGGGCACCGCAGACCTAAGCTTGTTTAACTCCTACCTCTTAAAGGGACCGAGAAAAAATGACCTTTTCTGCACTCCAATGTAAGTCAATGGGGCGATTTTTTGGCTATGTGCTAGAAATGAAATTCAGTGCGGATTGGATGACAGGCACCCTAGGCACCCAGGATCGGCTTTAGTTTCACGTGTATCTCTTAAGCCGGCAGAGAAAACCCACCTGATATGCGCTCCACACAATTGAATAGAGACGCCGTTGATTTTCTATGGGAATTGCAGAAATGACTTCTAAGCCTCAAAATAATGACTTTTTTTCCTAAGGTGGTAGGAATGAAACTCAGTGCGGGCTGGATGGGGTCCCCCCTGGGCACCGCAGACCTAAGCTTGTTTAACTCCTACCTCTTAAAGGGACCGAGAAAAAATGACCTTTTCTGCACTCCAATGTAAGTCAATGGGGCGATTTTTTGGCTATGTGCTAGAAATGAAATTCAGTGCGGATTGGATGACAGGCACCCTAGGCACCCAGGATCGGCTTTAGTTTCACGTGTATCTCTTAAGCCGGCAGAGAAAACCCACCTGATATGCGCTCCACACAATTGAATAGAGACGCCGTTGATTTTCTATGGGAATTGCAGAAATGACTTCTAAGCCTCAAAATAATGACTTTTTTTCCTAAGGTGGTAGGAATGAAACTCAGTGCGGGCTGGATGGGGTCCCCCCTGGGCACCGCAGACCTAAGCTTGTTTAACTCCTACCTCTTAAAGGGACCGAGAAAAAATGACCTTTTCTGCACTCCAATGTAAGTCAATGGGGCGATTTTTTGGCTATGTGCTAGAAATGAAATTCAGTGCGGATTGGATGACAGGCACCCTAGGCACCCAGGATCGGCTTTAGTTTCACGTGTATCTCTTAAGCCGGCAGAGAAAACCCACCTGATATGCGCTCCACACAATTGAATAGAGACGCCGTTGATTTTCTATGGGAATTGCAGAAATGACTTCTAAGCCTCAAAATAATGACTTTTTTTCCTAAGGTGGTAGGAATGAAACTCAGTGCGGGCTGGATGGGGTCCCCCCTGGGCACCGCAGACCTAAGCTTGTTTAACTCCTACCTCTTAAAGGGACCGAGAAAAAATGACCTTTTCTGCACTCCAATGTAAGTCAATGGGGCGATTTTTTGGCTATGTGCTAGAAATGAAATTCAGTGCGGATTGGATGACAGGCACCCTAGGCACCCAGGATCGGCTTTAGTTTCACGTGTATCTCTTAAGCCGGCAGAGAAAACCCACCTGATATGCGCTCCACACAATTGAATAGAGACGCCGTTGATTTTCTATGGGAATTGCAGAAATGACTTCTAAGCCTCAAAATAATGACTTTTTTTCCTAAGGTGGTAGGAATGAAACTCAGTGCGGGCTGGATGGGGTCCCCCCTGGGCACCGCAGACCTAAGCTTGTTTAACTCCTACCTCTTAAAGGGACCGAGAAAAAATGACCTTTTCTGCACTCCAATGTAAGTCAATGGGGCGATTTTTTGGCTATGTGCTAGAAATGAAATTCAGTGCGGATTGGATGACAGGCACCCTAGGCACCCAGGATCGGCTTTAGTTTCACGTGTATCTCTTAAGCCGGCAGAGAAAACCCACCTGATATGCGCTCCACACAATTGAATAGAGACGCCGTTGATTTTCTATGGGAATTGCAGAAATGACTTCTAAGCCTCAAAATAATGACTTTTTTTCCTAAGGTGGTAGGAATGAAACTCAGTGCGGGCTGGATGGGGTCCCCCCTGGGCACCGCAGACCTAAGCTTGTTTAACTCCTACCTCTTAAAGGGACCGAGAAAAAATGACCTTTTCTGCACTCCAATGTAAGTCAATGGGGCGATTTTTTGGCTATGTGCTAGAAATGAAATTCAGTGCGGATTGGATGACAGGCACCCTAGGCACCCAGGATCGGCTTTAGTTTCACGTGTATCTCTTAAGCCGGCAGAGAAAACCCACCTGATATGCGCTCCACACAATTGAATAGAGACGCCGTTGATTTTCTATGGGAATTGCAGAAATGACTTCTAAGCCTCAAAATAATGACTTTTTTTCCTAAGGTGGTAGGAATGAAACTCAGTGCGGGCTGGATGGGGTCCCCCCTGGGCACCGCAGACCTAAGCTTGTTTAACTCCTACCTCTTAAAGGGACCGAGAAAAAATGACCTTTTCTGCACTCCAATGTAAGTCAATGGGGCGATTTTTTGGCTATGTTCTAGAAATGAAATTCAGTGCGGATTGGATGACAGGCACCCTAGGCACCCAGGATCTGCTTTAGTTTCACGTGTATCTCTTAAGCCGGCAGAGAAAACCCACCTGATATGCGCTCCACACAATTGAATAGAGACGCCGTTGATTTTCTATGGGAATTGCAGAAATGACTTCTAAGCCTCAAAATAATGACTTTTTTTCCTAAGGTGGTAGGAATGAAACTCAGTGCGGGCTGGATGGGGTCCCCCCTGGGCACCGCAGACCTAAGCTTGTTTAACTCCTACCTCTTAAAGGGACCGAGAAAAAATGACCTTTTCTGCACTCCAATGTAAGTCAATGGGGCGATTTTTTGGCTATGTGCTAGAAATGAAATTGAGTGCGGATTGGATGACAGGCACCCTAGGCACCCAGGATCGGCTTTAGTTTCACGTGTATCTCTTAAGCCGGCAGAGAAAACCCACCTGATATGCGCTCCACACAATTGAATAGAGACGCCGTTGATTTTCTATGGGAATTGCAGAAATGACTTCTAAGCCTCAAAATAATGACTTTTTTTCCTAAGGTGGTAGGAATGAAACTCAGTGCGGGCTGGATGGGGTCCCCCCTGGGCACCGCAGACCTAAGCTTGTTTAACTCCTACCTCTTAAAGGGACCGAGAAAAAATGACCTTTTCTGCACTCCAATGTAAGTCAATGGGGCGATTTTTTGGCTATGTGCTAGAAATGAAATTCAGTGCGGATTGGATGACAGGCACCCTAGGCACCCAGGATCGGCTTTAGTTTCACGTGTATCTCTTAAGCCGGCAGAGAAAACCCACCTGATATGCGCTCCACACAATTGAATAGAGACGCCGTTGATTTTCTATGGGAATTGCAGAAATGACTTCTAAGCCTCAAAATAATGACTTTTTTTCCTAAGGTGGTAGGAATGAAACTCAGTGCGGGCTGGATGGGGTCCCCCCTGGGCACCGCAGACCTAAGCTTGTTTAACTCCTACCTCTTAAAGGGACCGAGAAAAAATGACCTTTTCTGCACTCCAATGTAAGTCAATGGGGCGATTTTTTGGCTATGTGCTAGAAATGAAATTCAGTGCGGATTGGATGACAGGCACCCTAGGCACCCAGGATCGGCTTTAGTTTCACGTGTATCTCTTAAGCCGGCAGAGAAAACCCACCTGATATGCGCTCCACACAATTGAATAGAGACGCCGTTGATTTTCTATGGGAATTGCAGAAATGACTTCTAAGCCTCAAAATAATGACTTTTTTTCCTAAGGTGGTAGGAATGAAACTCAGTGCGGGCTGGATGGGGTCCCCCCTGGGCACCGCAGACCTAAGCTTGTTTAACTCCTACCTCTTAAAGGGACCGAGAAAAAATGACCTTTTCTGCACTCCAATGTAAGTCAATGGGGCGATTTTTTGGCTATGTGCTAGAAATGAAATTCAGTGCGGATTGGATGACAGGCACCCTAGGCACCCAGGATCGGCTTTAGTTTCACGTGTATCTCTTAAGCCGGCAGAGAAAACCCACCTGATATGCGCTCCACACAATTGAATAGAGACGCCGTTGATTTTCTATGGGAATTGCAGAAATGACTTCTAAGCCTCAAAATAATGACTTTTTTTCCTAAGGTGGTAGGAATGAAACTCAGTGCGGGCTGGATGGGGTCCCCCCTGGGCACCGCAGACCTAAGCTTGTTTAACTCCTACCTCTTAAAGGGACCGAGAAAAAATGACCTTTTCTGCACTCCAATGTAAGTCAATGGGGCGATTTTTTGGCTATGTGCTAGAAATGAAATTGAGTGCGGATTGGATGACAGGCACCCTAGGCACCCAGGATCGGCTTTAGTTTCACGTGTATCTCTTAAGCCGGCAGAGAAAACCCACCTGATATGCGCTCCACACAATTGAATAGAGACGCCGTTGATTTTCTATGGGAATTGCAGAAATGACTTCTAAGCCTCAAAATAATGACTTTTTTTCCTAAGGTGGTAGGAATGAAACTCAGTGCGGGCTGGATGGGGTCCCCCCTGGGCACCGCAGACCTAAGCTTGTTTAACTCCTACCTCTTAAAGGGACCGAGAAAAAATGACCTTTTCTGCACTCCAATGTAAGTCATTGGGGCGATTTTTTGGCTATGTGCTAGAAATGAAATTCAGTGCGGATTGGATGACAGGCACCCTAGGCACCCAGGATCGGCTTTAGTTTCACGTGTATCTCTTAAGCCGGCAGAGAAAACCCACCTGATATGCGCTCCACACAATTGAATAGAGACGCCGTTGATTTTCTATGGGAATTGCAGAAATGACTTCTAAGCCTCAAAATAATGACTTTTTTTCCTAAGGTGGTAGGAATGAAACTCAGTGCGGGCTGGATGGGGTCCCCCCTGGGCACCGCAGACCTAAGCTTGTTTAACTCCTACCTCTTAAAGGGACCGAGAAAAAATGACCTTTTCTGCACTCCAATGTAAGTCAATGGGGCGATTTTTTGGCTATGTGCTAGAAATGAAATTCAGTGCGGATTGGATGACAGGCACCCTAGGCACCCAGGATCGGCTTTAGTTTCACGTGTATCTCTTAAGCCGGCAGAGAAAACCCACCTGATATGCGCTCCACACAATTGAATAGAGACGCCGTTGATTTTCTATGGGAATTGCAGAAATGACTTCTAAGCCTCAAAATAATGACTTTTTTTCCTAAGGTGGTAGGAATGAAACTCAGTGCGGGCTGGATGGGGTCCCCCCTGGGCACCGCAGACCTAAGCTTGTTTAACTCCTACCTCTTAAAGGGACCGAGAAAAAATGACCTTTTCTGCACTCCAATGTAAGTCAATGGGGCGATTTTTTGGCTATGTGCTAGAAATGAAATTCAGTGCGGATTGGATGACAGGCACCCTAGGCACCCAGGATCGGCTTTAGTTTCACGTGTATCTCTTAAGCCGGCAGAGAAAACCCACCTGATATGCGCTCCACACAATTGAATAGAGACGCCGTTGATTTTCTATGGGAATTGCAGAAATGACTTCTAAGCCTCAAAATAATGACTTTTTTTCCTAAGGTGGTAGGAATGAAACTCAGTGCGGGCTGGATGGGGTCCCCCCTGGGCACCGCAGACCTAAGCTTGTTTAACTCCTACCTCTTAAAGGGACCGAGAAAAAATGACCTTTTCTGCACTCCAATGTAAGTCAATGGGGCGATTTTTTGGCTATGTGCTAGAAATGAAATTCAGTGCGGATTGGATGACAGGCACCCTAGGCACCCAGGATCGGCTTTAGTTTCACGTGTATCTCTTAAGCCGGCAGAGAAAACCCACCTGATATGCGCTCCACACAATTGAATAGAGACGCCGTTGATTTTCTATGGGAATTGCAGAAATGACTTCTAAGCCTCAAAATAATGACTTTTTTTCCTAAGGTGGTAGGAATGAAACTCAGTGCGGGCTGGATGGGGTCCCCCCTGGGCACCGCAGACCTAAGCTTGTTTAACTCCTACCTCTTAAAGGGACCGAGAAAAAATGACCTTTTCTGCACTCCAATGTAAGTCAATGGGGCGATTTTTTGGCTATGTGCTAGAAATGAAATTCAGTGCGGATTGGATGACAGGCACCCTAGGCACCCAGGATCGGCTTTAGTTTCACGTGTATCTCTTAAGCCGGCAGAGAAAACCCACCTGATATGCGCTCCACACAATTGAATAGAGACGCCGTTGATTTTCTATGGGAATTGCAGAAATGACTTCTAAGCCTCAAAATAATGACTTTTTTTCCTAAGGTGGTAGGAATGAAACTCAGTGCGGGCTGGATGGGGTCCCCCCTGGGCACCGCAGACCTAAGCTTGTTTAACTCCTACCTCTTAAAGGGACCGAGAAAAAATGACCTTTTCTGCACTCCAATGTAAGTCAATGGGGCGATTTTTTGGCTATGTGCTAGAAATGAAATTGAGTGCGGATTGGATGACAGGCACCCTAGGCACCCAGGATCGGCTTTAGTTTCACGTGTATCTCTTAAGCCGGCAGAGAAAACCCACCTGATATGCGCTCCACACAATTGAATAGAGACGCCGTTGATTTTATATGGGAATTGCAGAAATGACTTCTAAGCCTCAAAATAATGACTTTTTTTCCTAAGGTGGTAGGAATGAAACTCAGTGCGGGCTGGATGGGGTCCCCCCTGGGCACCGCAGACCTAAGCTTGTTTAACTCCTACCTCTTAAAGGGACCGAGAAAAAATGACCTTTTCTGCACTCCAATGTAAGTCAATGGGGCGATTTTTTGGCTATGTGCTAGAAATGAAATTCAGTGCGGATTGGATGACAGGCACCCTAGGCACCCAGGATCGGCTTTAGTTTCACGTGTATCTCTTAAGCCGGCAGAGAAAACCCACCTGATATGCGCTCCACACAATTGAATAGAGACGCCGTTGATTTTCTATGGGAATTGCAGAAATGACTTCTAAGCCTCAAAATAATGACTTTTTTTCCTAAGGTGGTAGGAATGAAACTCAGTGCGGGCTGGATGGGGTCCCCCCTGGGCACCGCAGACCTAAGCTTGTTTAACTCCTACCTCTTAAAGGGACCGAGAAAAAATGACCTTTTCTGCACTCCAATGTAAGTCAATGGGGCGATTTTTTGGCTATGTGCTAGAAATGAAATTCAGTGCGGATTGGATGACAGGCACCCTAGGCACCCAGGATCGGCTTTAGTTTCACGTGTATCTCTTAAGCCGGCAGAGAAAACCCACCTGATATGCGCTCCACACAATTGAATAGAGACGCCGTTGATTTTCTATGGGAATTGCAGAAATGACTTCTAAGCCTCAAAATAATGACTTTTTTTCCTAAGGTGGTAGGAATGAAACTCAGTGCGGGCTGGATGGGGTCCCCCCTGGGCACCGCAGACCTAAGCTTGTTTAACTCCTACCTCTTAAAGGGACCGAGAAAAAATGACCTTTTCTGCACTCCAATGTAAGTCAATGGGGCGATTTTTTGGCTATGTGCTAGAAATGAAATTCAGTGCGGATTGGATGACAGGCACCCTAGGCACCCAGGATCGGCTTTAGTTTCACGTGTATCTCTTAAGCCGGCAGAGAAAACCCACCTGATATGCGCTCCACACAATTGAATAGAGACGCCGTTGATTTTCTATGGGAATTGCAGAAATGACTTCTAAGCCTCAAAATAATGACTTTTTTTCCTAAGGTGGTAGGAATGAAACTCAGTGCGGGCTGGATGGGGTCCCCCCTGGGCACCGCAGACCTAAGCTTGTTTAACTCCTACCTCTTAAAGGGACCGAGAAAAAATGACCTTTTCTGCACTCCAATGTAAGTCAATGGGGCGATTTTTTGGCTATGTGCTAGAAATGAAATTCAGTGCGGATTGGATGACAGGCACCCTAGGCACCCAGGATCGGCTTTAGTTTCACGTGTATCTCTTAAGCCGGCAGAGAAAACCCACCTGATATGCGCTCCACACAATTGAATAGAGACGCCGTTGATTTTCTATGGGAATTGCAGAAATGACTTCTAAGCCTCAAAATAATGACTTTTTTTCCTAAGGTGGTAGGAATGAAACTCAGTGCGGGCTGGATGGGGTCCCCCCTGGGCACCGCAGACCTAAGCTTGTTTAACTCCTACCTCTTAAAGGGACCGAGAAAAAATGACCTTTTCTGCACTCCAATGTAAGTCAATGGGGCGATTTTTTGGCTATGTGCTAGAAATGAAATTCAGTGCGGATTGGATGACAGGCACCCTAGGCACCCAGGATCGGCTTTAGTTTCACGTGTATCTCTTAAGCCGGCAGAGAAAACCCACCTGATATGCGCTCCACACAATTGAATAGAGACGCCGTTGATTTTCTATGGGAATTGCAGAAATGACTTCTAAGCCTCAAAATAATGACTTTTTTTCCTAAGGTGGTAGGAATGAAACTCAGTGCGGGCTGGATGGGGTCCCCCCTGGGCACCGCAGACCTAAGCTTGTTTAACTCCTACCTCTTAAAGGGACCGAGAAAAAATGACCTTTTCTGCACTCCAATGTAAGTCAATGGGGCGATTTTTTGGCTATGTGCTAGAAATGAAATTCAGTGCGGATTGGATGACAGGCACCCTAGGCACCCAGGATCGGCTTTAGTTTCACGTGTATCTCTTAAGCCGGCAGAGAAAACCCACCTGATATGCGCTCCACACAATTGAATAGAGACGCCGTTGATTTTCTATGGGAATTGCAGAAATGACTTCTAAGCCTCAAAATAATGACTTTTTTTCCTAAGGTGGTAGGAATGAAACTCAGTGCGGGCTGGATGGGGTCCCCCCTGGGCACCGCAGACCTAAGCTTGTTTAACTCCTACCTCTTAAAGGGACCGAGAAAAAATGACCTTTTCTGCACTCCAATGTAAGTCAATGGGGCGATTTTTTGGCTATGTGCTAGAAATGAAATTCAGTGCGGATTGGATGACAGGCACCCTAGGCACCCAGGATCGGCTTTAGTTTCACGTGTATCTCTTAAGCCGGCAGAGAAAACCCACCTGATATGCGCTCCACACAATTGAATAGAGACGCCGTTGATTTTCTATGGGAATTGCAGAAATGACTTCTAAGCCTCAAAATAATGACTTTTTTTCCTAAGGTGGTAGGAATGAAACTCAGTGCGGGCTGGATGGGGTCCCCCCTGGGCACCGCAGACCTAAGCTTGTTTAACTCCTACCTCTTAAAGGGACCGAGAAAAAATGACCTTTTCTGCACTCCAATGTAAGTCAATGGGGCGATTTTTTGGCTATGTGCTAGAAATGAAATTCAGTGCGGATTGGATGACAGGCACCCTAGGCACCCAGGATCGGCTTTAGTTTCACGTGTATCTCTTAAGCCGGCAGAGAAAACCCACCTGATATGCGCTCCACACAATTGAATAGAGACGCCGTTGATTTTCTATGGGAATTGCAGAAATGACTTCTAAGCCTCAAAATAATGACTTTTTTTCCTAAGGTGGTAGGAATGAAACTCAGTGCGGGCTGGATGGGGTCCCCCCTGGGCACCGCAGACCTAAGCTTGTTTAACTCCTACCTCTTAAAGGGACCGAGAAAAAATGACCTTTTCTGCACTCCAATGTAAGTCAATGGGGCGATTTTTTGGCTATGTGCTAGAAATGAAATTCAGTGCGGATTGGATGACAGGCACCCTAGGCACCCAGGATCGGCTTTAGTTTCACGTGTATCTCTTAAGCCGGCAGAGAAAACCCACCTGATATGCGCTCCACACAATTGAATAGAGACGCCGTTGATTTTCTATGGGAATTGCAGAAATGACTTCTAAGCCTCAAAATAATGACTTTTTTTCCTAAGGTGGTAGGAATGAAACTCAGTGCGGGCTGGATGGGGTCCCCCCTGGGCACCGCAGACCTAAGCTTGTTTAACTCCTACCTCTTAAAGGGACCGAGAAAAAATGACCTTTTCTGCACTCCAATGTAAGTCAATGGGGCGATTTTTTGGCTATGTGCTAGAAATGAAATTCAGTGCGGATTGGATGACAGGCACCCTAGGCACCCAGGATCGGCTTTAGTTTCACGTGTATCTCTTAAGCCGGCAGAGAAAACCCACCTGATATGCGCTCCACACAATTGAATAGAGACGCCGTTGATTTTCTATGGGAATTGCAGAAATGACTTCTAAGCCTCAAAATAATGACTTTTTTTCCTAAGGTGGTAGGAATGAAACTCAGTGCGGGCTGGATGGGGTCCCCCCTGGGCACCGCAGACCTAAGCTTGTTTAACTCCTACCTCTTAAAGGGACCGAGAAAAAATGACCTTTTCTGCACTCCAATGTAAGTCAATGGGGCGATTTTTTGGCTATGTGCTAGAAATGAAATTCAGTGCGGATTGGATGACAGGCACCCTAGGCACCCAGGATCGGCTTTAGTTTCACGTGTATCTCTTAAGCCGGCAGAGAAAACCCACCTGATATGCGCTCCACACAATTGAATAGAGACGCCGTTGATTTTCTATGGGAATTGCAGAAATGACTTCTAAGCCTCAAAATAATGACTTTTTTTCCTAAGGTGGTAGGAATGAAACTCAGTGCGGGCTGGATGGGGTCCCCCCTGGGCACCGCAGACCTAAGCTTGTTTAACTCCTACCTCTTAAAGGGACCGAGAAAAAATGACCTTTTCTGCACTCCAATGTAAGTCAATGGGGCGATTTTTTGGCTATGTGCTAGAAATGAAATTCAGTGCGGATTGGATGACAGGCACCCTAGGCACCCAGGATCGGCTTTAGTTTCACGTGTATCTCTTAAGCCGGCAGAGAAAACCCACCTGATATGCGCTCCACACAATTGAATAGAGACGCCGTTGATTTTCTATGGGAATTGCAGAAATGACTTCTAAGCCTCAAAATAATGACTTTTTTTCCTAAGGTGGTAGGAATGAAACTCAGTGCGGGCTGGATGGGGTCCCCCCTGGGCACCGCAGACCTAAGCTTGTTTAACTCCTACCTCTTAAAGGGACCGAGAAAAAATGACCTTTTCTGCACTCCAATGTAAGTCAATGGGGCGATTTTTTGGCTATGTGCTAGAAATGAAATTCAGTGCGGATTGGATGACAGGCACCCTAGGCACCCAGGATCGGCTTTAGTTTCACGTGTATCTCTTAAGCCGGCAGAGAAAACCCACCTGATATGCGCTCCACACAATTGAATAGAGACGTCGTTGATTTTCTATGGGAATTGCAGAAATGACTTCTAAGCCTCAAAATAATGACTTTTTTTCCTAAGGTGGTAGGAATGAAACTCAGTGCGGGCTGGATGGGGTCCCCCCTGGGCACCGCAGACCTAAGCTTGTTTAACTCCTACCTCTTAAAGGGACCGAGAAAAAATGACCTTTTCTGCACTCCAATGTAAGTCAATGGGGCGATTTTTTGGCTATGTGCTAGAAATGAAATTCAGTGCGGATTGGATGACAGGCACCCTAGGCACCCAGGAGCGGCTTTAGTTTCACGTGTATCTCTTAAGCCGGCAGAGAAAACCCACCTGATATGCGCTCCACACAATTGAATAGAGACGCCGTTGATTTTCTATGGGAATTGCAGAAATGACTTCTAAGCCTCAAAATAATGACTTTTTTTCCTAAGGTGGTAGGAATGAAACTCAGTGCGGGCTGGATGGGGTCCCCCCTGGGCACCGCAGACCTAAGCTTGTTTAACTCCTACCTCTTAAAGGGACCGAGAAAAAATGACCTTTTCTGCACTCCAATGTAAGTCAATGGGGCGATTTTTTGGCTATGTGCTAGAAATGAAATTCAGTGCGGATTGGATGACAGGCACCCTAGGCACCCAGGATCGGCTTTAGTTTCACGTGTATCTCTTAAGCCGGCAGAGAAAACCCACCTGATATGCGCTCCACACAATTGAATAGAGACGCCGTTGATTTTCTATGGGAATTGCAGAAATGACTTCTAAGCCTCAAAATAATGACTTTTTTTCCTAAGGTGGTAGGAATGAAACTCAGTGCGGGCTGGATGGGGTCCCCCCTGGGCACCGCAGACCTAAGCTTGTTTAACTCCTACCTCTTAAAGGGACCGAGAAAAAATGACCTTTTCTGCACTCCAATGTAAGTCAATGGGGCGATTTTTTGGCTATGTGCTAGAAATGAAATTCAGTGCGGATTGGATGACAGGCACCCTAGGCACCCAGGATCGGCTTTAGTTTCACGTGTATCTCTTAAGCCGGCAGAGAAAACCCACCTGATATGCGCTCCACACAATTGAATAGAGACGCCGTTGATTTTCTATGGGAATTGCAGAAATGACTTCTAAGCCTCAAAATAATGACTTTTTTTCCTAAGGTGGTAGGAATGAAACTCAGTGCGGGCTGGATGGGGTCCCCCCTGGGCACCGCAGACCTAAGCTTGTTTAACTCCTACCTCTTAAAGGGACCGAGAAAAAATGACCTTTTCTGCACTCCAATGTAAGTCAATGGGGCGATTTTTTGGCTATGTGCTAGAAATGAAATTCAGTGCGGATTGGATGACAGGCACCCTAGGCACCCAGGATCGGCTTTAGTTTCACGTGTATCTCTTAAGCCGGCAGAGAAAACCCACCTGATATGCGCTCCACACAATTGAATAGAGACGCCGTTGATTTTCTATGGGAATTGCAGAAATGACTTCTAAGCCTCAAAATAATGACTTTTTTTCCTAAGGTGGTAGGAATGAAACTCAGTGCGGGCTGGATGGGGTCCCCCCTGGGCACCGCAGACCTAAGCTTGTTTAACTCCTACCTCTTAAAGGGACCGAGAAAAAATGACCTTTTCTGCACTCCAATGTAAGTCAATGGGGCGATTTTTTGGCTATGTGCTAGAAATGAAATTCAGTGCGGATTGGATGACAGGCACCCTAGGCACCCAGGATCGGCTTTAGTTTCACGTGTATCTCTTAAGCCGGCAGAGAAAACCCACCTGATATGCGCTCCACACAATTGAATAGAGACGCCGTTGATTTTCTATGGGAATTGCAGAAATGACTTCTAAGCCTCAAAATAATGACTTTTTTTCCTAAGGTGGTAGGAATGAAACTCAGTGCGGGCTGGATGGGGTCCCCCCTGGGCACCGCAGACCTAAGCTTGTTTAACTCCTACCTCTTAAAGGGACCGAGAAAAAATGACCTTTTCTGCACTCCAATGTAAGTCAATGGGGCGATTTTTTGGCTATGTGCTAGAAATGAAATTCAGTGCGGATTGGATGACAGGCACCCTAGGCACCCAGGATCGGCTTTAGTTTCACGTGTATCTCTTAAGCCGGCAGAGAAAACCCACCTGATATGCGCTCCACACAATTGAATAGAGACGCCGTTGATTTTCTATGGGAATTGCAGAAATGACTTCTAAGCCTCAAAATAATGACTTTTTTTCCTAAGGTGGTAGGAATGAAACTCAGTGCGGGCTGGATGGGGTCCCCCCTGGGCACCGCAGACCTAAGCTTGTTTAACTCCTACCTCTTAAAGGGACCGAGAAAAAATGACCTTTTCTGCACTCCAATGTAAGTCAATGGGGCGATTTTTTGGCTATGTGCTAGAAATGAAATTCAGTGCGGATTGGATGACAGGCACCCTAGGCACCCAGGATCGGCTTTAGTTTCACGTGTATCTCTTAAGCCGGCAGAGAAAACCCACCTGATATGCGCTCCACACAATTGAATAGAGACGCCGTTGATTTTCTATGGGAATTGCAGAAATGACTTCTAAGCCTCAAAATAATGACTTTTTTTCCTAAGGTGGTAGGAATGAAACTCAGTGCGGGCTGGATGGGGTCCCCCCTGGGCACCGCAGACCTAAGCTTGTTTAACTCCTACCTCTTAAAGGGACCGAGAAAAAATGACCTTTTCTGCACTCCAATGTAAGTCAATGGGGCGATTTTTTGGCTATGTGCTAGAAATGAAATTCAGTGCGGATTGGATGACAGGCACCCTAGGCACCCAGGATCGGCTTTAGTTTCACGTGTATCTCTTAAGCCGGCAGAGAAAACCCACCTGATATGCGCTCCACACAATTGAATAGAGACGCCGTTGATTTTCTATGGGAATTGCAGAAATGACTTCTAAGCCTCAAAATAATGACTTTTTTTCCTAAGGTGGTAGGAATGAAACTCAGTGCGGGCTGGATGGGGTCCCCCCTGGGCACCGCAGACCTAAGCTTGTTTAACTCCTACCTCTTAAAGGGACCGAGAAAAAATGACCTTTTCTGCACTCCAATGTAAGTCAATGGGGCGATTTTTTGGCTATGTGCTAGAAATGAAATTCAGTGCGGATTGGATGACAGGCACCCTAGGCACCCAGGATCGGCTTTAGTTTCACGTGTATCTCTTAAGCCGGCAGAGAAAACCCACCTGATATGCGCTCCACACAATTGAATAGAGACGCCATTGATTTTCTATGGGAATTGCAGAAATGACTTCTAAGCCTCAAAATAATGACTTTTTTTCCTAAGGTGGTAGGAATGAAACTCAGTGCGGGCTGGATGGGGTCCCCCCTGGGCACCGCAGACCTAAGCTTGTTTAACTCCTACCTCTTAAAGGGACCGAGAAAAAATGACCTTTTCTGCACTCCAATGTAAGTCAATGGGGCGATTTTTTGGCTATGTGCTAGAAATGAAATTCAGTGCGGATTGGATGACAGGCACCCTAGGCACCCAGGATCGGCTTTAGTTTCACGTGTATCTCTTAAGCCGGCAGAGAAAACCCACCTGATATGCGCTCCACACAATTGAATAGAGACGCCGTTGATTTTCTATGGGAATTGCAGAAATGACTTCTAAGCCTCAAAATAATGACTTTTTTTCCTATGGTGGTAGGAATGAAACTCAGTGCGGGCTGGATGGGGTCCCCCCTGGGCACCGCAGACCTAAGCTTGTTTAACTCCTACCTCTTAAAGGGACCGAGAAAAAATGACCTTTTCTGCACTCCAATGTAAGTCAATGGGGCGATTTTTTGGCTATGTGCTAGAAATGAAATTGAGTGCGGATTGGATGACAGGCACCCTAGGCACCCAGGATCGGCTTTAGTTTCACGTGTATCTCTTAAGCCGGCAGAGAAAACCCACCTGATATGCGCTCCACACAATTGAATAGAGACGCCGTTGATTTTCTATGGGAATTGCAGAAATGACTTCTAAGCCTCAAAATAATGACTTTTTTTCCTAAGGTGGTAGGAATGAAACTCAGTGCGGGCTGGATGGGGTCCCCCCTGGGCACCGCAGACCTAAGCTTGTTTAACTCCTACCTCTTAAAGGGACCGAGAAAAAATGACCTTTTCTGCACTCCAATGTAAGTCAATGGGGCGATTTTTTGGCTATGTGCTAGAAATGAAATTCAGTGCGGATTGGATGACAGGCACCCTAGGCACCCAGGATCGGCTTTAGTTTCACGTGTATCTCTTAAGCCGGCAGAGAAAACCCACCTGATATGCGCTCCACACAATTGAATAGAGACGCCGTTGATTTTCTATGGGAATTGCAGAAATGACTTCTAAGCCTCAAAATAATGACTTTTTTTCCTAAGGTGGTAGGAATGAAACTCAGTGCGGGCTGGATGGGGTCCCCCCTGGGCACCGCAGACCTAAGCTTGTTTAACTCCTACCTCTTAAAGGGACCGAGAAAAAATGACCTTTTCTGCACTCCAATGTAAGTCAATGGGGCGATTTTTTGGCTATGTGCTAGAAATGAAATTCAGTGCGGATTGGATGACAGGCACCCTAGGCACCCAGGATCGGCTTTAGTTTCACGTGTATCTCTTAAGCCGGCAGAGAAAACCCACCTGATATGCGCTCCACACAATTGAATAGAGACGCCGTTGATTTTCTATGGGAATTGCAGAAATGACTTCTAAGCCTCAAAATAATGACTTTTTTTCCTAAGGTGGTAGGAATGAAACTCAGTGCGGGCTGGATGGGGTCCCCCCTGGGCACCGCAGACCTAAGCTTGTTTAACTCCTACCTCTTAAAGGGACCGAGAAAAAATGACCTTTTCTGCACTCCAATGTAAGTCAATGGGGCGATTTTTTGGCTATGTGCTAGAAATGAAATTCAGTGCGGATTGGATGACAGGCACCCTAGGCACCCAGGATCGGCTTTAGTTTCACGTGTATCTCTTAAGCCGGCAGAGAAAACCCACCTGATATGCGCTCCACACAATTGAATAGAGACGCCGTTGATTTTCTATGGGAATTGCAGAAATGACTTCTAAGCCTCAAAATAATGACTTTTTTTCCTAAGGTGGTAGGAATGAAACTCAGTGCGGGCTGGATGGGGTCCCCCCTGGGCACCGCAGACCTAAGCTTGTTTAACTCCTACCTCTTAAAGGGACCGAGAAAAAATGACCTTTTCTGCACTCCAATGTAAGTCAATGGGGCGATTTTTTGGCTATGTGCTAGAAATGAAATTCAGTGCGGATTGGATGACAGGCACCCTAGGCACCCAGGATCGGCTTTAGTTTCACGTGTATCTCTTAAGCCGGCAGAGAAAACCCACCTGATATGCGCTCCACACAATTGAATAGAGACGCCGTTGATTTTCTATGGGAATTGCAGAAATGACTTCTAAGCCTCAAAATAATGACTTTTTTTCCTAAGGTGGTAGGAATGAAACTCAGTGCGGGCTGGATGGGGTCCCCCCTGGGCACCGCAGACCTAAGCTTGTTTAACTCCTACCTCTTAAAGGGACCGAGAAAAAATGACCTTTTCTGCACTCCAATGTAAGTCAATGGGGCGATTTTTTGGCTATGTGCTAGAAATGAAATTCAGTGCGGATTGGATGACAGGCACCCTAGGCACCCAGGATCGGCTTTAGTTTCACGTGTATCTCTTAAGCCGGCAGAGAAAACCCACCTGATATGCGCTCCACACAATTGAATAGAGACGCCGTTGATTTTCTATGGGAATTGCAGAAATGACTTCTAAGCCTCAAAATAATGACTTTTTTTCCTAAGGTGGTAGGAATGAAACTCAGTGCGGGCTGGATGGGGTCCCCCCTGGGCACCGCAGACCTAAGCTTGTTTAACTCCTACCTCTTAAAGGGACCGAGAAAAAATGACCTTTTCTGCACTCCAATGTAAGTCAATGGGGCGATTTTTTGGCTATGTGCTAGAAATGAAATTCAGTGCGGATTGGATGACAGGCACCCTAGGCACCCAGGATCGGCTTTAGTTTCACGTGTATCTCTTAAGCCGGCAGAGAAAACCCACCTGATATGCGCTCCACACAATTGAATAGAGACGCCGTTGATTTTCTATGGGAATTGCAGAAATGACTTCTAAGCCTCAAAATAATGACTTTTTTTCCTAAGGTGGTAGGAATGAAACTCAGTGCGGGCTGGATGGGGTCCCCCCTGGGCACCGCAGACCTAAGCTTGTTTAACTCCTACCTCTTAAAGGGACCGAGAAAAAATGACCTTTTCTGCACTCCAATGTAAGTCAATGGGGCGATTTTTTGGCTATGTGCTAGAAATGAAATTCAGTGCGGATTGGATGACAGGCACCCTAGGCACCCAGGATCGGCTTTAGTTTCACGTGTATCTCTTAAGCCGGCAGAGAAAACCCACCTGATATGCGCTCCACACAATTGAATAGAGACGCCGTTGATTTTCTATGGGAATTGCAGAAATGACTTCTAAGCCTCAAAATAATGACTTTTTTTCCTAAGGTGGTAGGAATGAAACTCAGTGCGGGCTGGATGGGGTCCCCCCTGGGCACCGCAGACCTAAGCTTGTTTAACTCCTACCTCTTAAAGGGACCGAGAAAAAATGACCTTTTCTGCACTCCAATGTAAGTCAATGGGGCGATTTTTTGGCTATGTGCTAGAAATGAAATTCAGTGCGGATTGGATGACAGGCACCCTAGGCACCCAGGATCGGCTTTAGTTTCACGTGTATCTCTTAAGCCGGCAGAGAAAACCCACCTGATATGCGCTCCACACAATTGAATAGAGACGCCGTTGATTTTCTATGGGAATTGCAGAAATGACTTCTAAGCCTCAAAATAATGACTTTTTTTCCTAAGGTGGTAGGAATGAAACTCAGTGCGGGCTGGATGGGGTCCCCCCTGGGCACCGCAGACCTAAGCTTGTTTAACTCCTACCTCTTAAAGGGACCGAGAAAAAATGACCTTTTCTGCACTCCAATGTAAGTCAATGGGGCGATTTTTTGGCTTTGTGCTAGAAATGAAATTCAGTGCGGATTGGATGACAGGCACCCTAGGCACCCAGGATCGGCTTTAGTTTCACGTGTATCTCTTAAGCCGGCAGAGAAAACCCACCTGATATGCGCTCCACACAATTGAATAGAGACGCCGTTGATTTTCTATGGGAATTGCAGAAATGACTTCTAAGCCTCAAAATAATGACTTTTTTTCCTAAGGTGGTAGGAATGAAACTCAGTGCGGGCTGGATGGGGTCCCCCCTGGGCACCGCAGACCTAAGCTTGTTTAACTCCTACCTCTTAAAGGGACCGAGAAAAAATGACCTTTTCTGCACTCCAATGTAAGTCAATGGGGCGATTTTTTGGCTATGTGCTAGAAATGAAATTCAGTGCGGATTGGATGACAGGCACCCTAGGCACCCAGGATCGGCTTTAGTTTCACGTGTATCTCTTAAGCCGGCAGAGAAAACCCACCTGATATGCGCTCCACACAATTGAATAGAGACGCCGTTGATTTTCTATGGGAATTGCAGAAATGACTTCTAAGCCTCAAAATAATGACTTTTTTTCCTAAGGTGGTAGGAATGAAACTCAGTGCGGGCTGGATGGGGTCCCCCCTGGGCACCGCAGACCTAAGCTTGTTTAACTCCTACCTCTTAAAGGGACCGAGAAAAAATGACCTTTTCTGCACTCCAATGTAAGTCAATGGGGCGATTTTTTGGCTATGTGCTAGAAATGAAATTCAGTGCGGATTGGATGACAGGCACCCTAGGCACCCAGGATCGGCTTTAGTTTCACGTGTATCTCTTAAGCCGGCAGAGAAAACCCACCTGATATGCGCTCCACACAATTGAATAGAGACGCCGTTGATTTTCTATGGGAATTGCAGAAATGACTTCTAAGCCTCAAAATAATGACTTTTTTTCCTAAGGTGGTAGGAATGAAACTCAGTGCGGGCTGGATGGGGTCCCCCCTGGGCACCGCAGACCTAAGCTTGTTTAACTCCTACCTCTTAAAGGGACCGAGAAAAAATGACCTTTTCTGCACTCCAATGTAAGTCAATGGGGCGATTTTTTGGCTATGTGCTAGAAATGAAATTCAGTGCGGATTGGATGACAGGCACCCTAGGCACCCAGGATCGGCTTTAGTTTCACGTGTATCTCTTAAGCCGGCAGAGAAAACCCACCTGATATGCGCTCCACACAATTGAATAGAGACGCCGTTGATTTTCTATGGGAATTGCAGAAATGACTTCTAAGCCTCAAAATAATGACTTTTTTTCCTAAGGTGGTAGGAATGAAACTCAGTGCGGGCTGGATGGGGTCCCCCCTGGGCACCGCAGACCTAAGCTTGTTTAACTCCTACCTCTTAAAGGGACCGAGAAAAAATGACCTTTTCTGCACTCCAATGTAAGTCAATGGGGCGATTTTTTGGCTATGTGCTAGAAATGAAATTCAGTGCGGATTGGATGACAGGCACCCTAGGCACCCAGGATCGGCTTTAGTTTCACGTGTATCTCTTAAGCCGGCAGAGAAAACCCACCTGATATGCGCTCCACACAATTGAATAGAGACGCCGTTGATTTTCTATGGGAATTGCAGAAATGACTTCTAAGCCTCAAAATAATGACTTTTTTTCCTAAGGTGGTAGGAATGAAACTCAGTGCGGGCTGGATGGGGTCCCCCCTGGGCACCGCAGACCTAAGCTTGTTTAACTCCTACCTCTTAAAGGGACCGAGAAAAAATGACCTTTTCTGCACTCCAATGTAAGTCAATGGGGCGATTTTTTGGCTATGTGCTAGAAATGAAATTCAGTGCGGATTGGATGACAGGCACCCTAGGCACCCAGGATCGGCTTTAGTTTCACGTGTATCTCTTAAGCCGGCAGAGAAAACCCACCTGATATGCGCTCCACACAATTGAATAGAGACGCCGTTGATTTTCTATGGGAATTGCAGAAATGACTTCTAAGCCTCAAAATAATGACTTTTTTTCCTAAGGTGGTAGGAATGAAACTCAGTGCGGGCTGGATGGGGTCCCCCCTGGGCACCGCAGACCTAAGCTTGTTTAACTCCTACCTCTTAAAGGGACCGAGAAAAAATGACCTTTTCTGCACTCCAATGTAAGTCAATGGGGCGATTTTTTGGCTATGTGCTAGAAATGAAATTCAGTGCGGATTGGATGACAGGCACCCTAGGCACCCAGGATCGGCTTTAGTTTCACGTGTATCTCTTAAGCCGGCAGAGAAAACCCACCTGATATGCGCTCCACACAATTGAATAGAGACGCCGTTGATTTTCTATGGGAATTGCAGAAATGACTTCTAAGCCTCAAAATAATGACTTTTTTTCCTAAGGTGGTAGGAATGAAACTCAGTGCGGGCTGGATGGGGTCCCCCCTGGGCACCGCAGACCTAAGCTTGTTTAACTCCTACCTCTTAAAGGGACCGAGAAAAAATGACCTTTTCTGCACTCCAATGTAAGTCAATGGGGCGATTTTTTGGCTATGTGCTAGAAATGAAATTCAGTGCGGATTGGATGACAGGCACCCTAGGCACCCAGGATCGGCTTTAGTTTCACGTGTATCTCTTAAGCCGGCAGAGAAAACCCACCTGATATGCGCTCCACACAATTGAATAGAGACGCCGTTGATTTTCTATGGGAATTGCAGAAATGACTTCTAAGCCTCAAAATAATGACTTTTTTTCCTAAGGTGGTAGGAATGAAACTCAGTGCGGGCTGGATGGGGTCCCCCCTGGGCACCGCAGACCTAAGCTTGTTTAACTCCTACCTCTTAAAGGGACCGAGAAAAAATGACCTTTTCTGCACTCCAATGTAAGTCAATGGGGCGATTTTTTGGCTATGTGCTAGAAATGAAATTCAGTGCGGATTGGATGACAGGCACCCTAGGCACCCAGGATCGGCTTTAGTTTCACGTGTATCTCTTAAGCCGGCAGAGAAAACCCACCTGATATGCGCTCCACACAATTGAATAGAGACGCCGTTGATTTTCTATGGGAATTGCAGAAATGACTTCTAAGCCTCAAAATAATGACTTTTTTTCCTAAGGTGGTAGGAATGAAACTCAGTGCGGGCTGGATGGGGTCCCCCCTGGGCACCGCAGACCTAAGCTTGTTTAACTCCTACCTCTTAAAGGGACCGAGAAAAAATGACCTTTTCTGCACTCCAATGTAAGTCAATGGGGCGATTTTTTGGCTATGTGCTAGAAATGAAATTCAGTGCGGATTGGATGACAGGCACCCTAGGCACCCAGGATCGGCTTTAGTTTCACGTGTATCTCTTAAGCCGGCAGAGAAAACCCACCTGATATGCGCTCCACACAATTGAATAGAGACGCCGTTGATTTTCTATGGGAATTGCAGAAATGACTTCTAAGCCTCAAAATAATGACTTTTTTTCCTAAGGTGGTAGGAATGAAACTCAGTGCGGGCTGGATGGGGTCCCCCCTGGGCACCGCAGACCTAAGCTTGTTTAACTCCTACCTCTTAAAGGGACCGAGAAAAAATGACCTTTTCTGCACTCCAATGTAAGTCAATGGGGCGATTTTTTGGCTATGTGCTAGAAATGAAATTCAGTGCGGATTGGATGACAGGCACCCTAGGCACCCAGGATCGGCTTTAGTTTCACGTGTATCTCTTAAGCCGGCAGAGAAAACCCACCTGATATGCGCTCCACACAATTGAATAGAGACGCCGTTGATTTTCTATGGGAATTGCAGAAATGACTTCTAAGCCTCAAAATAATGACTTTTTTTCCTAAGGTGGTAGGAATGAAACTCAGTGCGGGCTGGATGGGGTCCCCCCTGGGCACCGCAGACCTAAGCTTGTTTAACTCCTACCTCTTAAAGGGACCGAGAAAAAATGACCTTTTCTGCACTCCAATGTAAGTCAATGGGGCGATTTTTTGGCTATGTGCTAGAAATGAAATTCAGTGCGGATTGGATGACAGGCACCCTAGGCACCCAGGATCGGCTTTAGTTTCACGTGTATCTCTTAAGCCGGCAGAGAAAACCCACCTGATATGCGCTCCACACAATTGAATAGAGACGCCGTTGATTTTCTATGGGAATTGCAGAAATGACTTCTAAGCCTCAAAATAATGACTTTTTTTCCTAAGGTGGTAGGAATGAATCTCAGTGCGGGCTGGATGGGGTCCCCCCTGGGCACCGCAGACCTAAGCTTGTTTAACTCCTACCTCTTAAAGGGACCGAGAAAAAATGACCTTTTCTGCACTCCAATGTAAGTCAATGGGGCGATTTTTTGGCTATGTGCTAGAAATGAAATTCAGTGCGGATTGGATGACAGGCACCCTAGGCACCCAGGATCGGCTTTAGTTTCACGTGTATCTCTTAAGCCGGCAGAGAAAACCCACCTGATATGCGCTCCACACAATTGAATAGAGACGCCGTTGATTTTCTATGGGAATTGCAGAAATGACTTCTAAGCCTCAAAATAATGACTTTTTTTCCTAAGGTGGTAGGAATGAAACTCAGTGCGGGCTGGATGGGGTCCCCCCTGGGCACCGCAGACCTAAGCTTGTTTAACTCCTACCTCTTAAAGGGACCGAGAAAAAATGACCTTTTCTGCACTCCAATGTAAGTCAATGGGGCGATTTTTTGGCTATGTGCTAGAAATGAAATTCAGTGCGGATTGGATGACAGGCACCCTAGGCACCCAGGATCGGCTTTAGTTTCACGTGTATCTCTTAAGCCGGCAGAGAAAACCCACCTGATATGCGCTCCACACAATTGAATAGAGACGCCGTTGATTTTCTATGGGAATTGCAGAAATGACTTCTAAGCCTCAAAATAATGACTTTTTTTCCTAAGGTGGTAGGAATGAAACTCAGTGCGGGCTGGATGGGGTCCCCCCTGGGCACCGCAGACCTAAGCTTGTTTAACTCCTACCTCTTAAAGGGACCGAGAAAAAATGACCTTTTCTGCACTCCAATGTAAGTCAATGGGGCGATTTTTTGGCTATGTGCTAGAAATGAAATTCAGTGCGGATTGGATGACAGGCACCCTAGGCACCCAGGATCGGCTTTAGTTTCACGTGTATCTCTTAAGCCGGCAGAGAAAACCCACCTGATATGCGCTCCACACAATTGAATAGAGACGCCGTTGATTTTCTATGGGAATTGCAGAAATGACTTCTAAGCCTCAAAATAATGACTTTTTTTCCTAAGGTGGTAGGAATGAAACTCAGTGCGGGCTGGATGGGGTCCCCCCTGGGCACCGCAGACCTAAGCTTGTTTAACTCCTACCTCTTAAAGGGACCGAGAAAAAATGACCTTTTCTGCACTCCAATGTAAGTCAATGGGGCGATTTTTTGGCTATGTGCTAGAAATGAAATTCAGTGCGGATTGGATGACAGGCACCCTAGGCACCCAGGATCGGCTTTAGTTTCACGTGTATCTCTTAAGCCGGCAGAGAAAACCCACCTGATATGCGCTCCACACAATTGAATAGAGACGCCGTTGATTTTCTATGGGAATTGCAGAAATGACTTCTAAGCCTCAAAATAATGACTTTTTTTCCTAAGGTGGTAGGAATGAAACTCAGTGCGGGCTGGATGGGGTCCCCCCTGGGCACCGCAGACCTAAGCTTGTTTAACTCCTACCTCTTAAAGGGACCGAGAAAAAATGACCTTTTCTGCACTCCAATGTAAGTCAATGGGGCGATTTTTTGGCTATGTGCTAGAAATGAAATTCAGTGCGGATTGGATGACAGGCACCCTAGGCACCCAGGATCGGCTTTAGTTTCACGTGTATCTCTTAAGCCGGCAGAGAAAACCCACCTGATATGCGCTCCACACAATTGAATAGAGACGCCGTTGATTTTCTATGGGAATTGCAGAAATGACTTCTAAGCCTCAAAATAATGACTTTTTTTCCTAAGGTGGTAGGAATGAAACTCAGTGCGGGCTGGATGGGGTCCCCCCTGGGCA
The DNA here is from genome assembly GCF_027789765.1 of Dendropsophus ebraccatus. Taxonomy (NCBI): domain Eukaryota; kingdom Metazoa; phylum Chordata; class Amphibia; order Anura; family Hylidae; genus Dendropsophus; species Dendropsophus ebraccatus. Next base: position 9,644 of record NW_027209942.1, on the reverse strand, counting down.
CCGCAGACCTAAGCTTGTTTAACTCCTACCTCTTAAAGGGACCGAGAAAAAATGACCTTTTCTGCACTCCAATGTAAGTCAATGGGGCGATTTTTTGGCTATGTGCTAGAAATGAAATTCAGTGCGGATTGGATGACAGGCACCCTAGGCACCCAGGATCGGCTTTAGTTTCACGTGTATCTCTTAAGCCGGCAGAGAAAACCCACCTGATATGCGCTCCACACAATTGAATAGAGACGCCGTTGATTTTCTATGGGAATTGCAGAAATGACTTCTAAGCCTCAAAATAATGACTTTTTTTCCTAAGGTGGTAGGAATGAAACTCAGTGCGGGCTGGATGGGGTCCCCCCTGGGCACCGCAGACCTAAGCTTGTTTAACTCCTACCTCTTAAAGGGACCGAGAAAAAATGACCTTTTCTGCACTCCAATGTAAGTCAATGGGGCGATTTTTTGGCTATGTGCTAGAAATGAAATTCAGTGCGGATTGGATGACAGGCACCCTAGGCACCCAGGATCGGCTTTAGTTTCACGTGTATCTCTTAAGCCGGCAGAGAAAACCCACCTGATATGCGCTCCACACAATTGAATAGAGACGCCGTTGATTTTCTATGGGAATTGCAGAAATGACTTCTAAGCCTCAAAATAATGACTTTTTTTCCTAAGGTGGTAGGAATGAAACTCAGTGCGGGCTGGATGGGGTCCCCCCTGGGCACCGCAGACCTAAGCTTGTTTAACTCCTACCTCTTAAAGGGACCGAGAAAAAATGACCTTTTCTGCACTCCAATGTAAGTCAATGGGGCGATTTTTTGGCTATGTGCTAGAAATGAAATTCAGTGCGGATTGGATGACAGGCACCCTAGGCACCCAGGATCGGCTTTAGTTTCACGTGTATCTCTTAAGCCGGCAGAGAAAACCCACCTGATATGCGCTCCACACAATTGAATAGAGACGCCGTTGATTTTCTATGGGAATTGCAGAAATGACTTCTAAGCCTCAAAATAATGACTTTTTTTCCTAAGGTGGTAGGAATGAAACTCAGTGCGGGCTGGATGGGGTCCCCCCTGGGCACCGCAGACCTAAGCTTGTTTAACTCCTACCTCTTAAAGGGACCGAGAAAAAATGACCTTTTCTGCACTCCAATGTAAGTCAATGGGGCGATTTTTTGGCTATGTGCTAGAAATGAAATTCAGTGCGGATTGGATGACAGGCACCCTAGGCACCCAGGATCGGCTTTAGTTTCACGTGTATCTCTTAAGCCGGCAGAGAAAACCCACCTGATATGCGCTCCACACAATTGAATAGAGACGCCGTTGATTTTCTATGGGAATTGCAGAAATGACTTCTAAGCCTCAAAATAATGACTTTTTTTCCTAAGGTGGTAGGAATGAAACTCAGTGCGGGCTGGATGGGGTCCCCCCTGGGCACCGCAGACCTAAGCTTGTTTAACTCCTACCTCTTAAAGGGACCGAGAAAAAATGACCTTTTCTGCACTCCAATGTAAGTCAATGGGGCGATTTTTTGGCTATGTGCTAGAAATGAAATTCAGTGCGGATTGGATGACAGGCACCCTAGGCACCCAGGATCGGCTTTAGTTTCACGTGTATCTCTTAAGCCGGCAGAGAAAACCCACCTGATATGCGCTCCACACAATTGAATAGAGACGCCGTTGATTTTCTATGGGAATTGCAGAAATGACTTCTAAGCCTCAAAATAATGACTTTTTTTCCTAAGGTGGTAGGAATGAAACTCAGTGCGGGCTGGATGGGGTCCCCCCTGGGCACCGCAGACCTAAGCTTGTTTAACTCCTACCTCTTAAAGGGACCGAGAAAAAATGACCTTTTCTGCACTCCAATGTAAGTCAATGGGGCGATTTTTTGGCTATGTGCTAGAAATGAAATTCAGTGCGGATTGGATGACAGGCACCCTAGGCACCCAGGATCGGCTTTAGTTTCACGTGTATCTCTTAAGCCGGCAGAGAAAACCCACCTGATATGCGCTCCACACAATTGAATAGAGACGCCGTTGATTTTCTATGGGAATTGCAGAAATGACTTCTAAGCCTCAAAATAATGACTTTTTTTCCTAAGGTGGTAGGAATGAAACTCAGTGCGGGCTGGATGGGGTCCCCCCTGGGCACCGCAGACCTAAGCTTGTTTAACTCCTACCTCTTAAAGGGACCGAGAAAAAATGACCTTTTCTGCACTCCAATGTAAGTCAATGGGGCGATTTTTTGGCTATGTGCTAGAAATGAAATTCAGTGCGGATTGGATGACAGGCACCCTAGGCACCCAGGATCGGCTTTAGTTTCACGTGTATCTCTTAAGCCGGCAGAGAAAACCCACCTGATATGCGCTCCACACAATTGAATAGAGACGCCGTTGATTTTCTATGGGAATTGCAGAAATGACTTCTAAGCCTCAAAATAATGACTTTTTTTCCTAAGGTGGTAGGAATGAAACTCAGTGCGGGCTGGATGGGGTCCCCCCTGGGCACCGCAGACCTAAGCTTGTTTAACTCCTACCTCTTAAAGGGACCGAGAAAAAATGACCTTTTCTGCACTCCAATGTAAGTCAATGGGGCGATTTTTTGGCTATGTGCTAGAAATGAAATTCAGTGCGGATTGGATGACAGGCACCCTAGGCACCCAGGATCGGCTTTAGTTTCACGTGTATCTCTTAAGCCGGCAGAGAAAACCCACCTGATATGCGCTCCACACAATTGAATAGAGACGCCGTTGATTTTCTATGGGAATTGCAGAAATGACTTCTAAGCCTCAAAATAATGACTTTTTTTCCTAAGGTGGTAGGAATGAAACTCAGTGCGGGCTGGATGGGGTCCCCCCTGGGCACCGCAGACCTAAGCTTGTTTAACTCCTACCTCTTAAAGGGACCGAGAAAAAATGACCTTTTCTGCACTCCAATGTAAGTCAATGGGGCGATTTTTTGGCTATGTGCTAGAAATGAAATTCAGTGCGGATTGGATGACAGGCACCCTAGGCACCCAGGATCGGCTTTAGTTTCACGTGTATCTCTTAAGCCGGCAGAGAAAACCCACCTGATATGCGCTCCACACAATTGAATAGAGACGCCGTTGATTTTCTATGGGAATTGCAGAAATGACTTCTAAGCCTTAAAATAATGACTTTTTTTCCTAAGGTGGTAGGAATGAAACTCAGTGCGGGCTGGATGGGATCCCCCTGGGCACCGCAGACCTAAGCTTGTTTAACTCCTACCTCTTAAAGGGACCGAGAAAAAATGACCTTTTCTGCACTCCAATGTAAGTCAATGGGGCGATTTTTTGGCTATGTGCTAGAAATGAAATTCAGTGCGGATTGGATGACAGGCACCCTAGGCACCCAGGATCGGCTTTAGTTTCACGTGTATCTCTTAAGCCGGCAGAGAAAACCCACCTGATATGCGCTCCACACAATTGAATAGAGACGCCGTTGATTTTCTATGGGAATTGCAGAAATGACTTCTAAGCCTCAAAATAATGACTTTTTTTCCTAAGGTGGTAGGAATGAAACTCAGTGCGGGCTGGATGGGGTCCCCCCTGGGCACCGCAGACCTAAGCTTGTTTAACTCCTACCTCTTAAAGGGACCGAGAAAAAATGACCTTTTCTGCACTCCAATGTAAGTCAATGGGGCGATTTTTTGGCTATGTGCTAGAAATGAAATTCAGTGCGGATTGGATGACAGGCACCCTAGGCACCCAGGATCGGCTTTAGTTTCACGTGTATCTCTTAAGCCGGCAGAGAAAACCCACCTGATATGCGCTCCACACAATTGAATAGAGACGCCGTTGATTTTCTATGGGAATTGCAGAAATGACTTCTAAGCCTCAAAATAATGACTTTTTTTCCTAAGGTGGTAGGAATGAAACTCAGTGCGGGCTGGATGGGGTCCCCCCTGGGCACCGCAGACCTAAGCTTGTTTAACTCCTACCTCTTAAAGGGACCGAGAAAAAATGACCTTTTCTGCACTCCAATGTAAGTCAATGGGGCGATTTTTTGGCTATGTGCTAGAAATGAAATTCAGTGCGGATTGGATGACAGGCACCCTAGGCACCCAGGATCGGCTTTAGTTTCACGTGTATCTCTTAAGCCGGCAGAGAAAACCCACCTGATATGCGCTCCACACAATTGAATAGAGACGCCGTTGATTTTCTATGGGAATTGCAGAAATGACTTCTAAGCCTCAAAATAATGACTTTTTTTCCTAAGGTGGTAGGAATGAAACTCAGTGCGGGCTGGATGGGGTCCCCCCTGGGCACCGCAGACCTAAGCTTGTTTAACTCCTACCTCTTAAAGGGACCGAGAAAAAATGACCTTTTCTGCACTCCAATGTAAGTCAATGGGGCGATTTTTTGGCTATGTGCTAGAAATGAAATTCAGTGCGGATTGGATGACAGGCACCCTAGGCACCCAGGATCGGCTTTAGTTTCACGTGTATCTCTTAAGCCGGCAGAGAAAACCCACCTGATATGCGCTCCACACAATTGAATAGAGACGCCGTTGATTTTCTATGGGAATTGCAGAAATGACTTCTAAGCCTCAAAATAATGACTTTTTTTCCTAAGGTGGTAGGAATGAAACTCAGTGCGGGCTGGATGGGGTCCCCCCTGGGCACCGCAGACCTAAGCTTGTTTAACTCCTACCTCTTAAAGGGACCGAGAAAAAATGACCTTTTCTGCACTCCAATGTAAGTCAATGGGGCGATTTTTTGGCTATGTGCTAGAAATGAAATTCAGTGCGGATTGGATGACAGGCACCCTAGGCACCCAGGATCGGCTTTAGTTTCACGTGTATCTCTTAAGCCGGCAGAGAAAACCCACCTGATATGCGCTCCACACAATTGAATAGAGACGCCGTTGATTTTCTATGGGAATTGCAGAAATGACTTCTAAGCCTCAAAATAATGACTTTTTTTCCTAAGGTGGTAGGAATGAAACTCAGTGCGGGCTGGATGGGGTCCCCCCTGGGCACCGCAGACCTAAGCTTGTTTAACTCCTACCTCTTAAAGGGACCGAGAAAAAATGACCTTTTCTGCACTCCAATGTAAGTCAATGGGGCGATTTTTTGGCTATGTGCTAGAAATGAAATTCAGTGCGGATTGGATGACAGGCACCCTAGGCACCCAGGATCGGCTTTAGTTTCACGTGTATCTCTTAAGCCGGCAGAGAAAACCCACCTGATATGCGCTCCACACAATTGAATAGAGACGCCGTTGATTTTCTATGGGAATTGCAGAAATGACTTCTAAGCCTCAAAATAATGACTTTTTTTCCTAAGGTGGTAGGAATGAAACTCAGTGCGGGCTGGATGGGGTCCCCCCTGGGCACCGCAGACCTAAGCTTGTTTAACTCCTACCTCTTAAAGGGACCGAGAAAAAATGACCTTTTCTGCACTCCAATGTAAGTCAATGGGGCGATTTTTTGGCTATGTGCTAGAAATGAAATTCAGTGCGGATTGGATGACAGGCACCCTAGGCACCCAGTATCGGCTTTAGTTTCACGTGTATCTCTTAAGCCGGCAGAGAAAACCCACCTGATATGCGCTCCACACAATTGAATAGAGACGCCGTTGATTTTCTATGGGAATTGCAGAAATGACTTCTAAGCCTCAAAATAATGACTTTTTTTCCTAAGGTGGTAGGAATGAAACTCAGTGCGGGCTGGATGGGGTCCCCCCTGGGCACCGCAGACCTAAGCTTGTTTAACTCCTACCTCTTAAAGGGACCGAGAAAAAATGACCTTTTCTGCACTCCAATGTAAGTCAATGGGGCGATTTTTTGGCTATGTGCTAGAAATGAAATTGAGTGCGGATTGGATGACAGGCACCCTAGGCACCCAGGATCGGCTTTAGTTTCACGTGTATCTCTTAAGCCGGCAGAGAAAACCCACCTGATATGCGCTCCACACAATTGAATAGAGACGCCGTTGATTTTCTATGGGAATTGCAGAAATGACTTCTAAGCCTCAAAATAATGACTTTTTTTCCTAAGGTGGTAGGAATGAAACTCAGTGCGGGCTGGATGGGGTCCCCCCTGGGCACCGCAGACCTAAGCTTGTTTAACTCCTACCTCTTAAAGGGACCGAGAAAAAATGACCTTTTCTGCACTCCAATGTAAGTCAATGGGGCGATTTTTTGGCTATGTGCTAGAAATGAAATTCAGTGCGGATTGGATGACAGGCACCCTAGGCACCCAGGATCGGCTTTAGTTTCACGTGTATCTCTTAAGCCGGCAGAGAAAACCCACCTGATATGCGCTCCACACAATTGAATAGAGACGCCGTTGATTTTCTATGGGAATTGCAGAAATGACTTCTAAGCCTCAAAATAATGACTTTTTTTCCTAAGGTGGTAGGAATGAAACTCAGTGCGGGCTGGATGGGGTCCCCCCTGGGCACCGCAGACCTAAGCTTGTTTAACTCCTACCTCTTAAAGGGACCGAGAAAAAATGACCTTTTCTGCACTCCAATGTAAGTCAATGGGGCGATTTTTTGGCTATGTGCTAGAAATGAAATTCAGTGCGGATTGGATGACAGGCACCCTAGGCACCCAGGATCGGCTTTAGTTTCACGTGTATCTCTTAAGCCGGCAGAGAAAACCCACCTGATATGCGCTCCACACAATTGAATAGAGACGCCGTTGATTTTCTATGGGAATTGCAGAAATGACTTCTAAGCCTCAAAATAATGACTTTTTTTCCTAAGGTGGTAGGAATGAAACTCAGTGCGGGCTGGATGGGGTCCCCCCTGGGCACCGCAGACCTAAGCTTGTTTAACTCCTACCTCTTAAAGGGACCGAGAAAAAATGACCTTTTCTGCACTCCAATGTAAGTCAATGGGGCGATTTTTTGGCTATGTGCTAGAAATGAAATTCAGTGCGGATTGGATGACAGGCACCCTAGGCACCCAGGATCGGCTTTAGTTTCACGTGTATCTCTTAAGCCGGCAGAGAAAACCCACCTGATATGCGCTCCACACAATTGAATAGAGACGCCGTTGATTTTCTATGGGAATTGCAGAAATGACTTCTAAGCCTCAAAATAATGACTTTTTTTCCTAAGGTGGTAGGAATGAAACTCAGTGCGGGCTGGATGGGGTCCCCCCTGGGCACCGCAGACCTAAGCTTGTTTAACTCCTACCTCTTAAAGGGACCGAGAAAAAATGACCTTTTCTGCACTCCAATGTAAGTCAATGGGGCGATTTTTTGGCTATGTGCTAGAAATGAAATTCAGTGCGGATTGGATGACAGGCACCCTAGGCACCCAGGATCGGCTTTAGTTTCACGTGTATCTCTTAAGCCGGCAGAGAAAACCCACCTGATATGCGCTCCACACAATTGAATAGAGACGCCGTTGATTTTCTATGGGAATTGCAGAAATGACTTCTAAGCCTCAAAATAATGACTTTTTTTCCTAAGGTGGTAGGAATGAAACTCAGTGCGGGCTGGATGGGGTCCCCCCTGGGCACCGCAGACCTAAGCTTGTTTAACTCCTACCTCTTAAAGGGACCGAGAAAAAATGACCTTTTCTGCACTCCAATGTAAGTCAATGGGGCGATTTTTTGGCTATGTGCTAGAAATGAAATTCAGTGCGGATTGGATGACAGGCACCCTAGGCACCCAGGATCGGCTTTAGTTTCACGTGTATCTCTTAAGCCGGCAGAGAAAACCCACCTGATATGCGCTCCACACAATTGAATAGAGACGCCGTTGATTTTCTATGGGAATTGCAGAAATGACTTCTAAGCCTCAAAATAATGACTTTTTTTCCTAAGGTGGTAGGAATGAAACTCAGTGCGGGCTGGATGGGGTCCCCCCTGGGCACCGCAGACCTAAGCTTGTTTAACTCCTACCTCTTAAAGGGACCGAGAAAAAATGACCTTTTCTGCACTCCAATGTAAGTCAATGGGGCGATTTTTTGGCTATGTGCTAGAAATGAAATTCAGTGCGGATTGGATGACAGGCACCCTAGGCACCCAGGATCGGCTTTAGTTTCACGTGTATCTCTTAAGCCGGCAGAGAAAACCCACCTGATATGCGCTCCACACAATTGAATAGAGACGCCGTTGATTTTCTATGGGAATTGCAGAAATGACTTCTAAGCCTCAAAATAATGACTTTTTTTCCTAAGGTGGTAGGAATGAAACTCAGTGCGGGCTGGATGGGGTCCCCCCTGGGCACCGCAGACCTAAGCTTGTTTAACTCCTACCTCTTAAAGGGACCGAGAAAAAATGACCTTTTCTGCACTCCAATGTAAGTCAATGGGGCGATTTTTTGGCTATGTGCTAGAAATGAAATTCAGTGCGGATTGGATGACAGGCACCCTAGGCACCCAGGATCGGCTTTAGTTTCACGTGTATCTCTTAAGCCGGCAGAGAAAACCCACCTGATATGCGCTCCACACAATTGAATAGAGACGCCGTTGATTTTCTATGGGAATTGCAGAAATGACTTCTAAGCCTCAAAATAATGACTTTTTTTCCTAAGGTGGTAGGAATGAAACTCAGTGCGGGCTAGATGGGGTCCCCCCTGGGCACCGCAGACCTAAGCTTGTTTAACTCCTACCTCTTAAAGGGACCGAGAAAAATGACCTTTTCTGCACTCCAATGTAAGTCAATGGGGCGATTTTTTGGCTATGTGCTAGAAATGAAATGCAGTGCGGATTGGATGACAGGCACCCTAGGCACCCAGGATCGGCTTTAGTTTCACGTGTATCTCTTAAGCCGGCAGAGAAAACCACCTGATATGCGCTCCACACAATTGAATAGAGACGCCGTTGATTTTCTATGGGAATTGCGGAAATGACTTCTAAGCCTCAAAATAATGACTTTTTTTCCTAAGGTGGTAGGAATGAAACTCAGTGCGGGCTGGATGGGGTCCCCCCTGGGCACCGCAGACCTAAGCTTGTTTAACTCCTACCTCTTAAAGGGACCGAGAAAAAATGACCTTTTCTGCACTCCAATGTAAGTCAATGGGGCGATTTTTTGGCTATGTGCTAGAAATGAAATGCAGTGCGGATTGGATGACAGGCACCCTAGGCACCCAGGATCGGCTTTAGTTTCACGTGTATCTCTTAAGCCGGCAGAGAAAACCCACCTGATATGCGCTCCACACAATTGAATAGAGACGCCGTTGATTTTCTATGGGAATTGCAGAAATGACTTCTAAGCCTCAAAATAATGACTTTTTTTCCTAAGGTGGTAGGAATGAAACTCAGTGCGGGCTGGATGGGGTCCCCCCTGGGCACCGCAGACCTAAGCTTGTTTAACTCCTACCTCTTAAAGGGACCGAGAAAAAATGACCTTTTCTGCACTCCAATGTAAGTCAATGGGGCGATTTTTTGGCTATGTGCTAGAAATGAAATGCAGTGCGGATTGGATGACAGGCACCCTAGGCACCCAGGATCGGCTTTAGTTTCACGTGTATCTCTTAAGCCGGCAGAGAAAACCCACCTGATATGCGCTCCACACAATTGAATAGAGACGCCGTTGATTTTCTATGGGAATTGCAGAAATGACTTCTAAGCCTCAAATAATGACTTTTTTTCCTAAGGTGGTAGGAATGAAACTCAGTGCGGGCTGGATGGGGTCCCCCCTGGGCACCGCAGACCTAAGCTTGTTTAACTCCTACCTCTTAA